>NW_022983091.1:0-84713 GCF_902652985.1 Pecten maximus
AAACATGTATCTCTTCTTTGAAAGTGGAGTACGGGGTGGTGTTAGTATGATCTCGAACAAATACGCTCAGGCTAACAATCCATACATTCCAGAATCATACGACCTTTCCCAACCGCATTCGTACATTATATATACCGATTGCAATAACTTGTATGGGAAGGCCATGTCGGAATCCTTACCCGTGGGGGGGGTTTCAATGGGTTGAAAACCCACACACATTTGATCTGAACAAGATAACCAAAGATGGAGACTTGGGATACGTATTTGAAGTTGATCTGGAATATCCAGACGAGCTCCACGACAATCATTCCGATTACCCCCTTGCACCGGAACGCAAAAAAGTCTCAGACAAAGAATTGTCACCTACCAGTAAAGAGATGTGGAAAATATTACATCCAAACCCTAAACACACCGATGACAATTTACATGGGCGCGTATCGACAGAAAAACTGATACCAACATTAGAAAACAAGACCAAATACATCTGCCATGGTAGAAATCTACAATTGTACATGGAACTGGGTCTAAAAATCACAAAAATCCACAGAATTTTGGAATTTAAACAAAAACCCTGGTTACGCCCATACATACAATTCAACACATCCAAAAGAGCGTCCTGTAAGAACGAGTTTGAGAAAGATTTTTTTAAACTCATAAACAATGCCGTATTTGGAAAGACGATGGAGAATGTACGATCGCGAGTCGATATCAAGTTGGCTCACACGGTCAAAAAATTCAAAAAATATGTGGCAAGACCTTCGTTTCAAAGATTCACAATCTTTAACGAAGACTTGGTAGCCGTTCAGAACGATAAAATCAAACTAGTTTTGAACAAACCTGTATATGTAGGACAGACCATTCTAGATCTGTCGAAGTGTATCATGTATGAGTTTTTTTACAAGTACTTAAAACCCAAATATGGGAATGGTATAAAATTACTCATGACAGACACAGACAGTCTATTATACCATGTTCAATGTGCAGACATCTATGATGACATGTATCGGGACAGATATCTATTCGATCTGTCCAATTATCCAATCGAGCATCGCTGTCACGATACAAAGAACAAAAAAATACCCGGATATTTCAAGGACGAAACGGGAAGCGAACCCATTGCAGAGTTTGTAGGGCTCCGTGCAAAAATGTACTCCTACATCTATGCCATACGTACACAGATAGAGATTGAAAATCGTACCGTTCTTTGGAACGATATGAAAGAAAAACAGATAGCCAAGGGTGTCGCAAAAACGACCATCAGACGCGATCTAAGGCACAAAATGTACAGAGAGTGTTTATTCGGAAACGAAATCAAAATGTGTAAAATAAATTCAATTAGAAGTGATAAACATCAACTCTACGTTCACACCGTCAACAAGTCGGGTCTGTGTGCCTTCGATGACAATTATATACACATGTATTATTACATTTTTAATTTTAAGCAAAAAGAAGTATAAGAAAGTTTGTATACCTATCAAAACTTAATTAAGAATAAGCTGTAGAACAAAAGAAAAAGCTTAAGTTGTAGAACAAAATTAGATAAAAAAAATAAAATAAGAATCAAGTTGAAGAACATAAACTCAAGCAAGGATTACGTTTTAATACAAATCTAGAGAAAATGGTAAGTTGTAGGACGAAATTAGAAAAAAAAATAAAAATTAAGTTGAAAAACAATAACTAAAAAAAAGCATTAAGTTTTAATAAAAATCTAAAGTAAAGGTAAAGTTAAAGACCAAAATTAGAAAAAAAAATTAAAAAAATAAAGTTGTAGAATAAAGTTAGAAAAAAGTATTAAGTTGTAAAAAGAAAATTTGAAGGATGAGAGACATCATTTAAAGGTTACAAAGTTTATATATACATAACACATTAGATGTCTAAAGTATGAGAGACATTTAAAGGTTACATAGTTGATATATTATGTGTGTGTCTCTAGTATGAGAGAGATCATTATAAGATTCTAAAACATTGTAATTCTGAAAGTAGGAGAGAGATCATTATAAGATTCCATATAATTCTGAAGTATGGGAGAGAGATTTAAAGGTTACATAACATTGTATATCTGAAGTATGAGAGATGTATACTACAGTATCATTAAAATAGTTAAAGATTATTCTTAAATAAGATCCTATACCCCTTATGAATTCGATATTTCATTAATGTATAGTTATGTTTTATAAGTTGTACTTTCCATTCATTTGTCAATAGAAGTGTTATAAATAAAAATGTAGCAAACAAATAGTTTTTTCTTAATCAATCTACTCTACATTCTGATATAGAATCCAGCACTGTCTCTTCATACGTTGAAACGTTGACCTCTACTTTACAGTAATATCGATGTCTCCTCAGCCTTTTCATATGGGAACGAACTTTACTTTACGGTAGATGACTGATCGACATATGTCTACTTCGTGACATCCGAAACATAGATTATTGGGATAATGTGATTTATCTCTAAACAATACATTACCGTTCAAATCCTGCCCTGCAGGTAGGGCGTAAGAATTGTACCTGCTGCCCCCATTGCATGATCGTAAGAGGCGACTAAACTTGGGATCTTATCTTTTCTCCTCTTTCGTAACAACTTTCTTCTTCCTAATGTCTCCCTTGACAGTGCCTCACTTTTGGCCTTTAGTTGAGTGTTCGCCCCTGTGAGGAAAGCTTTGGGTTCTGTCCCCTAGCCGAGACATACCAGAGTCTTTAAAAAATGGTAGTTGCTACTCCTGCTTAGCGCTCAGCATATTAGGAGTGGGACGACTGGTTCGCCCGTTGTCAGTATAATGTGACCGGGTGGGGTGTGCTGCTGGGTGTCTTCGGCAGTATGCTTCAGTGAGGTAGCACTATAAATCGGCAAAAGTTCCGGCCTATCACAAGGAGACTTAACACGAACATACCGCAGCCTCCCAAAACACACATACGCACTCAACACACGCATGCATGTCGCACACACGGGATGCCGTCCTTAAATGACCTTAGCTGTTAATAGGACGTTAAACAAAATAAACAAAACCAAACCAAATTGTTGATACATAACTGAAGAGACGTCGATAGTATTGTAAAATAACATAAATGCACCTAAAGAGCGATAACTCGTATAGCTATAGCTTGAAGATACATTTGATAGAGCAAGTATCGTCTATTGAAAGTTTGACAGGTACTGTTCGAACTCAGTCTATTGAAAGTTTGATAGGTACTGTTCAAACTCCTCAGTCTATTGAAAGTTTGACAGGTACTGTTCAAACTACTCAGTCTATTGAAAGTTTGACAGGTACTGTTCGAACTCAGTCTATTGAAAGTTTGATAGGTACTGTTCAAACTCCTCAGTCTATTGAAAGTTTGATAGGTACTGTTCAAACTCCTCAGTCTATTGAAAGTTTGATAGGTACTGTTCAAACTCCTCAGTCTATTGAAAGTTTGATAGGTACTGTTCAAACTCAGTCTATTGAAAGTTTGACAGGTACTGTTCGAACTCAGTCTATTGAAAGTTTGACAGGTATTGTTCGAACTCAGTCTATTGAAAGTTTGATAGGTACTGTTCAAACTCCTCAGTCTATTGAAAGTTTGATAGGTACTGTTCAAACTCAGTCTATTGAACGTTTGACAGGTACTGTTCGAACTCAGTCTATTGAAAGTTTGATAGGTACTGTTCAAACTCCTCAGTCTATTGAAAGCTTGATAGGTACTGTTCGAACTCAGTCTATTGAAAATGTGATAGGTACTGTTCGAACTCCTTAGCATAACTTGGAGCCGCTCCCGTCTTTCTATACGGGTGCATCCTTTCAACCACCTATGGCAAGAAAAAAATGTAAATCAGAACTTCCCTCTTGCAACTAATAAATGATTTATTGGCGCGTGTTCAAAATATGAGTTTACTTACGTGTCTCACATCACTTGTTTGCTCTTCCTTTTGTTTACCGCCTTGTTCTGTTTTCTCTTTTGTCGTCCCTGGTATTTGGCCCTGTGGGGAAATTAAATGACGCTGTACAGTACACTGTCTAATACTAGCTATAACTTGATATACATTCTGCTGTTTAATAGAAATGCCACTTACCTGATTTAACAAATGCAGGCTATCATCCAGGCTGCTCCTAAGGTCTGACAAATCCTGAAACTCGTCCAGGGTCAATGGGAGATAATATTTCTTCTCCCTCTTTGTTAAGTGCACATAAACCACTCCGTTAAATACATTAACGGAAATACTTGTCTTCGTATTTAGCCTCGTCGACAAAGATGGCTGTGTAGAGCCATCTTTTTTTTGTGTGACTGGATAATTCGAACTTCCCATAAATGATAGGTTCCATTTTTTCTCTTCTTTTTTTTTGCGCCAAAATCTAAGTGACGGTTAACAACGTTGGCGCGCTTTTTATATAGCTGGTTTAGGTGTGGTAGGGTGAAATAGACATCAACCAATGAAAACTTAGGTTTACGGAATGGTGAACATGTCAATTTTTTGTCAAAAGACAAGTTCCCTCCTGTCAAGACATCACATGTGGGCACTCCTCCGAAACACTACCGGTCGCCGGACGGAAACATGGCACCCATATCCAGGCGTCCGGGCTACTCACTCAGCCGGAGCCCATACTGTAGACTGGTCATATCAATTGAACTATATAAAACTAAACAATGACATTTTTCACTACTGTGCCGTCCTTAGACATACATCGCAGGATCTACATTATCTCCTAATGTCTGACCGACAACCTGGCCAGAAGAATTCTGCTAACACCCGGTTAGTAGTCTTTGCAATGCCTAAATGTCCCGCCATGACAGAATTATGGCCTAGATTTAACACTGTTTCACGCAATTTTCTCGGCACCACCAACTGTCTTCTAGTACTACCGTTCTCCTCCAATTCCCTATATCTTGATCTGTCCGTTTTCAGTGAAACACGTTGGGTCAATGTACGGTAAGATAAAAATAAACAACAGCCAATGATCTACCTTCACGGGATGGTGGGCAAAGTTCTTTTATTTTTTGCTGATCGATGTGTTTTTAGTTAAAAGAACATCTACATTTTATGAAAATTAAGATTCTCAGTTCTGTTACGTATCGACCTTACCTAAAAGTATGTCTTTAAATAATCTATCGGGAATATATACAAGGATATAGATACAAATCAAACTGTTCATATTACTTATTTTAGGCTAGTACTCTTTCGATCAGTTAAAACTCAGTTCCTCCTATCTTCACCAGAACTTATGTCGATATTGACCTCAGATTTAAATGTATGTGAAGTTTATACTGTCACCACAATTAGAGACGAACACATGATGTCTCGTTGACAGTAAGATTTTATTGTCCTTCATATCCGACAATCCGACAGTGAAGACTGAAATTATATATATAACACAATATCAGCACTAGTCAAATTAATTTACATGCATCATTACCATAATTGTAGTAACTACACATATGCAATCTTTATACACAAAAACCTAAGTTAGCTAAGAGTTATTTCCCTTGATAAGCAAATAACAACAATTAGCCCTCAATCTAGTAGCAATTAACATGACCCATAAATATAAATGTCTGAAATACAGCAACACATGTAGAAATGTAGGACCGAGCAAAGGGTCGAGCAAACAAACCAAAAATAAATATGGAGCATGCATTTATTATACTGGGCGACTGTAGTACACAATAAAATGGTTAAAATGCTGTTTGCTAACATACCCGATAGCATTATAATAAACACCGATGTGCTATAATAACTATACTGGAAAACTGGCTAGACTTATCGACTAGAAATATAGATATGACTAGTTTATTTTATAAACATTATAATCAATGACTGTGTATCAACACATACAATATTTAGGACTAGAATGTCCAACTGTCACACTAAGTATCACAACGTTAACAATCTGACCCAGTTACGGCGCCAAATTCTAAAAATACACAAAATATCAGACCATGCTTTCCGCACGGGACATTATATAGTTTATGAATAGGTTGCTAGACTTATAACCTATATTGTTTATGAACAGGTTGCTAATAACTTAAATTACAGTGTTACATATTTATCGTTATTATGCAGTTATTCAATAAACCTACATTTTGGTTTGCCAGGGTACCAGGTATCATTTTCGAAGCTGGCTGAACAGCACATGTTGCAATGTATGTAAAAAAAACTACCTTACAAATAAAAGAGTTCCAAGTATTGATAGTCAGGAACGATAACTCTTGAGGGAGATCTCTAAAGACTAAATATCAAAGTAGTGAGAGATCCAGAATCTGGTCACAGAACACTCCCCTCCTGATATCTTGCCTAGATATCACAAAAAACATAACAAAATTGAGTACATGTCAAAGCCAAAGGTGAAAATTCTAAATACTGATTGTCATTTTGAACTTCAAAGTTCAAATATACCTAATGTGAACCACACATTAAATACCAAGCGTCACTCATTATCAGTCTCCAGTAAAAGGACCAGTTCGCTAAAAGGACGAGTGTAGTTGGATGGTGTTCCTTTAGGTGACATCACACGAACCTCTGCTGTACGAATTTTGCCATCCTCACTGGGAAACACTTCAGTAATAATGCCCATCGGCCAGTAGTTACGGGCGCACATCTTGTCTCTTAACAAGACAACATCTGAAACACGAATGTTCCTCTGATCTGTTCCATTTTCGTCGTTCTTGTAAACTTTGTAGGAATTCCATCCTCCATTTTTTCCAGAACATATCAGATAAACACTGAACCATCTTCCATTGGGCTCTATACATGTTTCTAATGTCAGCTGTAATAACGATATCAGTGATTGAATCACTCTTGTGAGTTAGGATGAGAGATGGACTGAGAGGATAGGGATCTTGAGGATCAGAACTCAGTGGAACCAGTGGTCGTGAATTGACAATCGCTGTCACTTCGGCGAGAAAGGTAGTAAGAACTTCATGAGTGAGAACTCCCCGTCTACTGTCAAGTAGTAAAGCATCCAGAATTCTTCTGGCAACCCCGATCATTCGTTCCCACACACCCATATGGGAGGCATGCGGGGGATTGAAGATCCATTTACAGCCATCCTCGAGGAGAAATTTCCTGACAGCATCATTTTCCACGTTGATTCCACCTAACTTTTCCATAGATCCCCTGGACTTACGGCATGTAACACAAGAGTGAATGATGGATGAGATGAGACGCTTCCCACCTGTAATCCAACAGCCTGCTTCTCGTACAGCACCTTCTGTTAGGTGACGTCCTTGGTGACATACTTTCTCGTGATAATGGCGAACAAGCAAGGTGGCGAGATGGTGTTTCCCAGGTATCAAAATGGGACTTTTCATTTGAACAGGAATGTCTGCTCTCTTCAATCTCCCTCCAACACATAACAGATTGTCCTTGTTAAGAACTGGTGATATATCAGAGACGTCAAAGTGATCCGAGATGTCACACTATATATTGATACACAGCGACGGAAGCAAAGACTACTTTACTGAAAATACCCCAAGCAATTTTAGAGCATATTTTCAGACACCTTTAAATTTATCTGAAAAGTGGTTAGTAGCATTAGTCGATGTTAACTTACAGACATCGGGTACGAAAACCAAACAAAATCTATATATACATAGCAGCATCGTTGGTGATAGCTTTGTGGATGGTGAAAAGGACGATCTGATACGAATGGTGAGGGCACAAAAGACAGGAAGCTGGTCCCAATCCTTCACAGCGCCGTTCTACATCCCAGTCAAGAAATCAGAAATCAGAGACTTCGACATAAACATAAAGACTGGAAAGGGGGATCAAGCCTCATTCCTGAAAGACCCCGTGACGATCACACTCCACTTCAAACAGTATCCCTTTCTGGTATGAATATTCCAAACATGTATGTACCTAACGTTGGGAAATGGATGAAATACTATCAAGACGTCGTAGAAAAAAAAAGAGAGTCCGTATGAAGCAGGCAGGAACGTTAAACAGCGTGGGAGCGGTCTGTCTAACACTTCTAATGAATTCATGATCCCTATCGATAAGGAAAGAGGACGAAAAGCTCTACCTTCTCAAGCAGTAGATGTAGATCTGGTGTCTCCAGTGCAACAAATCGTTGATAGAGCTAAATCGGAACTTAAGAGAGAGGGAACCTCACACACTCATCATTCGCCCACAAAACGTCGAAAGAGTATCAGGAAGAAAACAAATCAAGTTCAAGGAAAGAAAACAACTCTCAAAAAGAAAGGAATCCTTAAAAAGAAAGCAGTCCTTAAAAAGAAACAGTCCTTAAGAAGAAAAGAAAGCCATCAAAGAAGGTGAAACGGGACGATATAGTTTCTCAATGGCTGCGATAAACAAAGATTTCTTTAGAGAGGTACAACCTTCTGAACTAGCCTTCTTCGATCTACCTCCGACTCAGACAGCTGTAGAAAACATATACTATCAAGATGTTTTACCTATCACAAATAACGAATGACTCATCTGTGGAGTTCGTGCTTAGCGGTCAAAATGGAATGGAATTATTGGACCTCCAGAACACCTCCTCTATGCCAAAGCGAAGATCGTCAAAGCAGACGGAACAAACATCTCATTTACAGAAGACGTTGGACCCGTTAATCTATTTCTATCATCATTGTCCCAACAAGTGGATGTCTCCCTCAATGGAAAAACGGTCGTTTCTACGACCAATTATTCTCCTTACAAGGCATACATCCAGAGTATCTTAAGATATGGGAGAGAGGCTAAAAACACTCAATTGAGAACGCAGATATGGGAACGCGATGATTATGAAGACATGGATGAATGTAGTCCAAGAACCGGAACTAATGGAGCCCTCCTCAACAGAGCACAACGGTAGTGGACATAGTTGGTCCAGTATGTCATGACCTATTTAGAATGGATAGATATTTGATCAATCAAGTCAATGTTGGTATCAAGTTGTATCGATCGAAACCCGCATTCTCTCTTTTATCTGGAGATGCCGCACCCGATTATCGGATTGCCTTCGACGATATTCGGTTACGTGTATGCAAAGTTAAGATTAATCCAGCCGTGATTTATGCTCAAAGTAAAGCATTAGAATCGACTAATGCCAAATATCCATTTACTCAAACAATGATCAAGCAGATGACCATTCCAGTGGGAGCCACCAACTTCACCTATGACAACACGTTTCAAGGGATGAGACCCAACCAAGTAGTCGTGGGATTCGTTAAATCGACGGGTGCTACCGGTGATTACGAGCAAAATCCATGGTACTTTCAAGGCTATGACGTTACGAACCTAGGACTTTACATCGATGGTATACCGGTTGGCGGTAATCCGTTAAAGCCGAAATTCGGCACAAACCCCCAGACCGTATCCATCTTAAGAAGCATGCTACAGTCGACCGGTAAGTGGCTGGATGACTGGTTCTAACATTGAAAGAGATGACATCAGTCAAGGATATGCTCTGTACACATTCGATCTCGAACCGAAATTCAGAGGAGGGCAATATTTGACACTACTAAAACAAGGTAACGTCAGATTGGAGGTTACCTTCGGCACTGCATTAACGGAGACGGTGTCCTGCATCATCTATGGTGAGTACCCAGGTTATTTCGAAGTCACAGAGGCTAGAGACGTCATACTGCCATGAATACTCAGGAGCTGCAATGTATCATCGAATGTGATCTAGAAATGAGACACAGTATACGTTAGAGATCAAATACCTACATTGAGAACCTTCCCATGCGGTTTCATCGTCAACACCGACACCAGCGATCTACCAGGCAGACATTAGGTTGCTTTTTACTACGAGTCGAAAGATAAATCGGAGTTCTTCGATAGTTACGGACATTCTCCAACGTATTTCGGATTCCATGCTCGATCCCATAACAGAAAACGTTTACAGAGTTCCAACTCTGTTCTGTCTGTATTACCTTTTGAATAGATGTAGGGGATTATCCATGTCATCCATATTTATAAATTTTAGTCGTAATTTACATGAAAACGATGTATTTGTGAATAGTTATATATTACAAACATTTCCATATTGTGTCAACAAACAGAATCGTCATCAATCATGCTGTGCCGAAATTCAATAAAAAGAATTGTATATACATGTATGTGTGTTCGTCTTATTCAATTCATTCTCGTTGCAACTATGGCATGGTATACACGTGAAACCCTCGTTAAGTTTCAATCACCATGCAGGATCATGATAGCAGGACCATCAGGAAGCGGAAAGACTCGATTAACTAAAAGGATTCTAGAAAATGCCAATGGTATGTTCAGTGAACCGGTTAAGAAAATAATTATGTGCTATGATACGTGGCAACCCATGTTTGAGGATCTGCAAAGGAAACTAGATATCACATTTCATATGGGTTTACCGAATCAGGAACGATTCGATGATTGGAGTACTACCGAAGGGCACAAGATTCTCGTCATTGATGATTGCATGAGTGAAGGATCCAATAGTTCTGACTTAGAAAAAATGTTTTGTGTGAAATCCCATCATACGAATTTCTCCGTTATATTTTTAGTACAAAATATCTACCAAAAGGGTAAGGTCATGAGGTCTCTAAGCTTGAATACGTCCTATTTTGTTCTCTTCAAAAATTATAGAGATCAATTACAAATAGAAACCTTAGGGAGACAGATGTTTCCAGGTCAATTAAGTTATTTTAGAAGTTCATTCAAATTAGCGACTTTGGAGCAGTATGGCTATCTAGTAGCTGACGTATCTCCAGTTCGACCCGCGGCTGATATAGAAGGAGTAACCGTAAGTCTACCCTCATTATGTACGAAGATTTTAGTAGGAGAGGACACTGTTTTCTACTTTCCGGTATGAAACCTTTCATAGAATTTTGGCTCGCGGCCTCCGACGATCAAAGGAAAGGCTTGCTATTAACATTAACGAAAGGGCAGCTGCAATTTCTAACCAATATCATATATAACACAGTCATGAATAATATCACATTGTCTGAGGATAGTAAAAAGAGACTTTCCAATCATAGACTCGCCATATCAAAAGTCTTAACCAAAGGGGTAAGTCATCGAGAGCGACGTCGGAGAATTCTTGAAGTTAAAAAAGTTCTACCAATATTATTGGAGCACTATTTGAAATGGCTAGAGAATTAGTGTTAATACCTAAGGTGAAATACCTAGATCTATTATCAGAGGAAAAAAAACGGAAGATTGAAAATTCGACGATACCTGAAGAGGATAGCGTTGCTAAGAACTCAGAAAATGTAAAAAAGACGACAGAAAATATCGATAACGAGCCTACTCCCGTAGAAAATCTAGAAAGCAACGACGATGACGACATTCCTAAAAATGGGACAGAAAAGAACAATAGACCAGAAAAGAACAATACACTCAAAAAGGAAAATGGACTGAGCCGTGAGATCATTTCTTAAATTAGTAAGCCAATCAGACGCAGCAATCGACGACAAAGAAAGTCACAAAGCGGGGGGAAATTGTTTGTTAAATCCACACCTAACCGATTCATGCGAAACCTGAAGACAAAACGTAAATGGCTCACATTCAAAATCTAGAGTCTATCATTCAAAGACGAGGGAGATTTTCTCACAATAGTCATCGTCGCCCACCATGGCGGACGGATCTTTATCCTCTCTACTCGCTAGATATGCTGAAGGAGACGAATGTGCTAAAGAAGCTTTAAAAGGTTTCAAACGTTTATTAGAAGACATTGAATTATCTCCAACTAAGAAATCACGAAGCAATGAAGAAGCGACACTGCAATGCGAATCATGTGAAAAGAGATTTAAGACAGCGAAACAACTTGGTCGACACGAGCAGTCTCACCATATAAAAAAAGTGCGACATTTGCGAGAAAGAATTCAATCAACAGGTGAATTTATTGAGACATGTGATAGATATTCATCAAAAGAGAGACCATCGTTGTAATGTGTGTGATGCGACATTCAGCAATGGGAGTCATTTGAAAAGACATGTGAAAAGTGTACACGGGAAACAAAATCCACACGCTTGTGTCCTTTGTCTGAAATCATTTGGAAGAAAGGATAATCTAAAAGCACACATGAAAACCTGCAAGCAAAGGGTTACAGATTCTGATGATGGTTAACGGTGAATCCTGCTGCTAATGACTCTTCTCCGATGATGGAACAATCCGGCGGGTCTTCTCCGGTTACGCAGGCTTCCGGTGACGCATCTCCAGTTGCGGAGACTTCCGGTGAGACATCTCCGGTTGCGGAGACTTCCGGTGACACATCTCTGGTTACGGAGACTTCCGGTGACACATCTCCGGTTGCGGAGACCTCCGGTGACACATCTCCGGTTGCGGAGACTTCTGGTGACACATCTCCGGTTGCGGGGACTTCCGGTGACACATCTCCGGTTGCGGAGACTTCTGGTGACACATCTCCGGTTGCGGGGACTTCCGGTGACACATCTCCGGTTGCGGAGACTTTCGATGACACATCTCCGACTATGGAGGTATCTAGTGATTCGCTCCTTCCAGCTAACCCAAGAAAAGACCTTTCAGACTCTCGAAATAAAGATAGTGGAAGAAGTGAGGATTCTCTAAAGATTAACAAAGTGACACATAAAATTTCCTGATCAGAACAGTGAAAACGGAAATGCAAGAATCAGAGATATATATCCAAATATCGAGGACAATCTGGATATATTAACTTTCTTTGCCAACACAAAAGACGAAATCTTGAAACATTTAAGTGATGTGTGCGAGCAATTGTATGGAATTAAATGGTATATGAATGTGCGAGTGATGCTAGAGAAAGAAGACAGAGAAGGTAATGTAAATCAAACCATGCCCCATTTTTTGAGATCATACATGCAGTTACCAAACGATGTCGATTTAGAACATAACCTAAACGATGCATTCCAAAAAATGTTCGGTTCTTTCGAAGAATTCATTCGGAAAGGGTCTGGCTGGGTCTTAAAAAGGGTCATCAAATTAGAAATTCACGTGGCGAATTACTCGCCGGTGGGGGGTTCCTCCTTCATCCCGACTTCGACCACGTTCGCTAAACACGAAACCCTCATAAACATAGTCAATGACGATGACAAATGTTTCCTCTGGTCCGTACTAGCCTTCCTCCACCCCTCGACTCTTCTACCACAGAGGGTATCAAATTACACCAAGTACGAAAATGACCTCGCCATGACTGGAATATCATACCCCACTCCTGTGTCTCAAATTTCTAAATTCGAGCGACAAAATCGGATCAGTGTAAACGTATTCGGCTGCGAAGAAAAAGATACATTCCCAATGCATGTTACAAAAATGCGTGAATCACAACACCATGTGAATCTTTTATTCTTACGTGAAGAAGAAAAGTCACACTATTGTCTCATTCGTGACCTGAATACTTTTTTATCGAGAATAAAGAAAACAAAAAATAAATCGCATTTCTGTCAATTTTGCCTTCAAGGCTTCACGCGATATAACTTGTTGGAGGAACATATAAAGAATTGTTCGCGTCACGATCCCCAACGTGTAGAAATGCCTGACGACGACAATTGTCTACTGAAATTTGAAGACTATAGGAAACAAACGAAAGCTCCTTTTGTCATATATGCAGATTTCGAGGCTTACATGCAACCATTAGACACTTGTGAGCGCGATTCAAACTCATCGAGTACAACGAAAACCGCCAGATTCGAGCCGTGTGGATTCGGATACCAGGTTGTGTGTATGGACGATAAATACACAAATTCTCCTGTAATCTACAGGGGTACCGATGTTACGAAAACGTTCCTACAGCGACTTTTGGAGGAAGAAAGCAAAATCAAAGATATTTTAAATCAAGCAAAACCTATGGTTCTAACACCAGAAGAGCAAATCGAATTCGAAAAAAACAATCAGTGCCACATCTGCGGGAAGCATTTCACCGAAAAATCTAAACGAGTACGTGATCATTGCAATCTCACCGGGAAATTTCGAGGTGCCGCTCACGATTACTGTAATCTAAAATACAAGTATCCACAATACGTGCCAGTCATAGTTCATAATCTGCGTGGAAACGATAGTCATTTGATCTGTCAAAGTATCGGATTGTTTAAAGATCAGGATATTAACTGCATACCGAACAATGCAGAAAAATACACCTTCAGTTTGGGAAATTTAAGATTCATCGATTCCTTTCAGTTCATGCCTAACAGTCTAGAAACGTTAACTGGTAATCTGGCAGAAACAAGTTTCAAACAATTCACCAAAGAGTTTTCTATGGCCGAAAAGAAATTGCTACTCCGCAAGGGTGTGTATCCCTACGAATACATTGATTGTGAAGCCAAGTTCGCGGAAACAGAGCTTCCACCTCGGGGATGCTTTTACAGCAACCTCAGCAAATGTGACATCACGGAAGAAGATCACGAGTACGCGCAAAAAGTTTGGCGGGAGATGGGTATTAAAAATATAGGCGAGTATCACGATCTCTACTTGAAGACTGACGTTCTGCTCCTAGCGGATGTATTCGAAAATTTCAGAACTATGTGCTTGGACTATTATGGTTTAGATGCGGCACATTTTTACACGGCACCCGGACTCGCATTGAGTTCGGCTCTGCGCATGACAGGTATTCATCTCGAATTGATCAAGGATTCGGATATGTACTTATTTTTTGAATCGGACATTCGCGGTGGTGTTTCTATGATATCGAATAAGTACGCTCAGGCTAATAACTCACATATACCAGAAACGTACGATCCCGAAAAACCGACATCATACATCGTATACACTGATTGCAATAACTTGTACGGAAAAGCTATGTCCGAACCTTTACCTGTGGGAGAATTCGAGTGGGTAGATGACGTTGAACAATTCGACGTCACTAAGATACATGGACGAGCTCAACGTGGTTATTTGCTAGAGGTCGATTTATAATACCCTGATTCACTCCACGATTCGCATAGCGATTACCCATTAGCGCCTGATAAGAAAAATGTGTCAGATGATGAATTATCGCCAACTAGTAAGCGGCTCTGGAGGGAATTACATCCAGACCCTCATGAGGGAGAAAAATTACTTCATCGCGTTCCTACAGAAAAGCTAATACCGACTCTTGAAAACAATTGTTTGTTTGTTTGTTTGTTTTTGTTTAACGTCCTATTAACAGCCAGGGTCATTTAAGGACGTGCCAGGTTTTGGAGGTGGAGGAAAGCCGGAGTACCCGGAGAAAAACCACCGGCCTACGGTCAGTACCTGGCAACTGCCCCACGTAGGTTTCGAACTCGCAACCCAGTGGTGGAGGGCTAGTGATAAAGTGTCGGTACACCTTAACCACTCGTCCACCGCGACCCCTCTTGAAAACAAAACAAAGTATGTCTGTCACTACCGAAACCTACAGCAATATTTGAAATTTGGGATGAAACTCATAAAGACTCACAGAATCTTACAATTCAAGCAGGCACCGTGGCTTGAGGAGTACATTCGGTTCAACAGCGAAAAAAGAAAATGTGCGCAGAATGAGTTTTCAAACTCATGAATAATGCCGTCTTCGGGAAGACGATGGAGAATGTGCGAAATCGAGTCGATATCAGGCTAGCCCACACAGACATTAAATTCAAAAAGTATGTCGCTAAGTCTTCCTTTAAGAGATTCACCATCTTTGATGAACATCTCTCAGCTCTCGAAAATACAAAAGTTAAACTGAAATTAAACAAACCTGTATACGTCGGTCAAGCCATCCTAGATCTATCCAAAACGGTCATCTATGAATTCTATTATGACTACTTGAAATCGACCTATGGTGACAACCTGAAACTTCTAATGACTGATACAGACTCACTGTTATACCACGTGACCTGTGACGATGTCTACGCGGACATGTATAGAGATAGAAGTTTGTTTGATTTATCCAATTACCCATCCGTAACAAAAAGGTTCCAGGTTACTTCAAGGATGAGACGGGTGGTCGGTCAAGTGATAACAGAGTTTGTAGGACTTCGAGCTAAAATGTATAGTTACCAATATGCTGCAAAACAGCAAGTAGAAATGGAAGATTACACAATCGTTTGGAATACTTTTCATGAGAAACAGGTTGCAAAAGGCATAAAAAAGGCCGCAAGAATGAAAGACTTGCGACATCAAATGTATAAAGAACGTCTCTTCAAAAACGAGAACAGAATGTGTCAAATGAGTACAATCAGAAGTGATAGACATCAGCTTCACGTATACAACATCAACAAAGTTAGACTCTGCCTTTGATGATAAGCGATTCGTGCTCCCAAACGATTGTGATACTCTTGCATTTGGTCATTATAAAATCTAAACGAAAGTGGTATGATTTGTATGATTTATTCATTTGATGTTCGCCATTGAAAAAATGTGTTTGATTTAGCATGATGAAGATGGATGAAAGAATAGTCACAATACTTTGTTCTGTATACAGTTTATAATGTACAGTATTTTTTTTATAATCTCTAACGTTATAAAATTATCGGTATTTGATTTAGAATTAGAATACTATATGTCCAGATTATAATTAATCTAATACTTATTTGAATAATATGAGTATACTCATTATGATAAACATTCTCAGCTTATAGGTAGATGTGAGTATAAATAAATGCTTATACAAATGAAATAGAATGGAATGTCTTGTTTTTAACGCATTGCAGAATAAACAATTTACACAAATAATTTTTTTGAATGAATCAATGATGTTTCTCTCCTTGGATTTACATACCTCCATATCCAATGGAAGAACATTAATCCAGATTTAAAGAAGAAACAAAAGGAATACACTGACGTCCAAAGAAAAGTATAAAAAAAACCTAACAATTTCCACTCTCACTTATATCTCATAATCATTTATAACTGATAAAAAACTTAAAGAGTCCAAAACACGACGAAACATATTGAGAAAATCATAAAAAAGTCCTCCACTTGTTGCTGCTGCTACTGTTGTTGAAGACATCGTGGATGTTGCTGTTGTGGCTGTTGTTGCTGCTGCTGCTGCGGCTGTTGTTGCTGCTGCAGCTGTTGTTGTTGCTGCTTCTGTAGCTGGTCCTGTCCGGAAGTATGTAAAGAAAAAATATCATATTAAAAAAAAACAAAAAAACAATTGAGTCATTTAGTAGCATCTTAACCATAACTATTGTTTATATATTTATATATGTATATATATATGTCTACTCAAACAACTTACAGGTTGAATCAAATAAAGAACATCCTCCATTTTTTCTTTCAATCCAATAAGCTCCTGGTATTCATCCCATGTGAGAAAAAGATAATACTTTTTCCCGTTGCTGAGACGATTCATATGCAGGTATGTTGTGTCGTTCTTGTCGAAATGTGTAACAGACACATCTAGATTACTCATATGAAGTTTTAGTTGTCTTTCCGTCGTCCCATCACGTTTGGTGTATTCCTCGTATTGAGCCACGTTAAGTTGTCCTTGAGCCCCCCTTTTTTTACAATCACAATTTGTACTGGAAATCGTGTGTGAGGGAACGAGTGTCTTACCGCCAGATTTATACCCGCCAAAACTCCATGATGCATACGTACCCCTTCTAAACAAACCAATCGAATGCTACATCATGTCTTTACCCAATCAGAAGACTTCTCGTGTGAGCAGATATTTATAAGTTTTACGCATGCGTAATAAGTTTTTTTTTGTTTGTTTTTGTTTTTGTTTTTCTCAACCTTATGGTTAGCTAGTTAGTCGATCCTGCCAACTCATCATTGTTATCATCTACATCATTTTCAGAAAATAAACAATTGATTCACGAAATATGATATCTGTGAGAAGTAGATTAAAGATATAGTAATTTGCAAGTTTGTAAAATACTATAAAAGGTACCTCTGAGTCATGTATAGAGCCTGAAGTCTTAAATGTAACAAAATACTCTAGATGTCACGTGAGGTTGAAGTGTTTGACTGCATAATATTCATGTTGGGTTAATCTGCTGTCACACACATGGACAAGCGTAATACACCCATCTTGACGTCGCGACGTTACACGTGGACGTCCGAATCTCTTTCCGATCTGTTGATATGTATAACCAACTGATTTTAGTCGATTTATCAACTCCTAAGTCAGTAGCGACCTGTTGTTGGGTTTAGCCGCCCATGAGCATTGCGAGTCAGTCCTCTATTAACTTGGGATAACCATGGCATATTTGTAAAAACAATTTAAAGTTTCAAACCCATTGGCGATCAAGACTGGTAATCGTAAGAAATTGACACTAGTTTAATTGTAAAACAACGTATGCATTTGTACAGTTAAAGAATGTTGATAATCATGGCACAGTGGAAGTGGATCAGTTTTTTTCACAGATGACGGATTTCGAATATTTAATGGGATATCAGGTAAGGTTACACAATTCCCCTTTACTTTTTATGCGGCTATGTATATTCAATGCAAATATTTTACAATTGAAACGGTTGCATTTCTTAATAATTTTAATCATCTATATTGAAACTATTGATGCATTCTAATTATAGTTTATTGTGCATTTTCTTACAAAAAACATGAAAGGATTATTCATCTTTTTTACTGTCTTAAAAGTATAATTAGATAAAAGATATTTTGTGTTTCTTCTGGCAAATTATTACACGCATATGAAGATATATCACTAAATTTTGTAACTTACAGCAGTGCCTGCATTTTTTCGCAGCACAGTGGACGTGACACGCCCACTTTGACCAAGGGTTGAAGCGATCTCCTGTCAGGACGGCATTTATGTAGCGAGCGTCCACCCGCTGCCCTGTAGCGCTTTGGAAAACAGGACAGGCGTTGTCCCGGTTCTGGCAGAGGTACAACACACCTGGCATTAACTTTGCTGAAATAGCCATATGTGCTGGCCCCGACGTTGAGTATGTTTTATGGTTGTTCACCTTTAGCGGCCCTGCAGGTATGGCGTAAGAATTGTACCTGCTGCCCCCATTGCATGATCGTAAGAGGCGACTAAATTTGGGATCTTATCTTTTCTCTTCTTTCTGAACAACTTTCTTCTTCCTAATGTCTCCCTTGACAATGCCTCACTTTTGGCCTTTAGTTGAGCGTTCGCCGCTGTGAGGAAGGCTTTGGGTTCTGTCCCCTGGCCGAGACATACCAGAGTCTCTAAAAATGGTAGTTGCTGCTCCTGCTTAGCGCTAAGCATACAAGGAGTGGGACGACTGGTTCGCCCGTTGTCAGTATAATGTGAACGGGTGGGGTGTGCTGCTGGGTGTCTTCGGCGGTGTGCTTCAGTGAGGTAGCACTATAAATCGGCAACAATTCCGGCCTATCACAAGGAGACTTAACACAAACATACCGCAGCCTCCCAATACACACATACGCACTCACCCCACTCATGCATGTCGCACGCACGGGAGGCCGTCCTTAAATGACCTTAGATGTTAATAGGACGTTAAACAAAATAAACCAAACCAAACCAAAGTATGTTGGTTGTATTTTCACCAGAAAAACTCTTACTATTACAAATCTTTTGAACTGTTAATTAACTTGTTTGTTTTTTCTTTTTCGTGAACACTCTCTTTAAACATGTGGTCCCGCAGTACCATACTTGTTTAATTATAGACAATTATCCAAATACCTATGATAATATCACCTAGTTCTAGGGTAGACTGAATCAGAAATATTCAATTACATTTCCTAGTCATAATAAGTACACAGTAACACTGGTCGGTATTCCAGGATTGAATGCACACGTGAAAATATTACACTTTTATACACAACTTATTTATAACATAATTATGTGCAAAATCTAATCATCTGACTGTTCATCACAGCTACGACGACAACTGACAATGTCACTGTCTACGTAGGGTACGCAGCAATAACTTGGTAAATAATGTTCGAGAACTGAACCTGTAGTGTTCAGTGATATATAATGGATACTATCTCCAGTCCTCCTTGTTTAGTTTCTGACTCAGTAATTCAGGAAACCTTGACGATGTTACGACTGGACGTACACATATTATACCGTACGTTACCACAAGATACATAGGACGGAACCGACACTCCGCTCCTTAGTTTCACAACCAAGCTCAACCACTTGCTGCTGACATCTCGCCGGAAGTAGTTACTCCGGAAGTTTACACCGGAACTTCATAACACAGGTGACGCACGCCTCTGATGCATAAAACATGACTTGAGTGCGACTGTACCACTAAGGCTCCTCACATGGCCCCGAACTGGTCTGCTTAACTGCCCTGTTTCAGCTGGCGGTCCTAAGCCCCAACCATGTCAGCTATAAATTATGGTACAAAACAACAATTTACCACCTAGCCATTAACATACCGCTATTCTTAATTTCTATGCATTTCACAATACAACAAAATTCACCGCGACAATTCTCGCAACACGATAATATCAGTACAATATGTCATGTGGTTAATACTGGTCTGTGTTCGCTTGTAAAACCCGAAATATGAACAAATAAATGGTTTGCTACGGGAAATTACTTACCCTTACGGCTCAAGCTTTCCTGCTGTATCAAATTCTCACTCACCCTGAGATGTCATTGCCGCAACACGGCCCGCAGGACCCAACAACTCGGCCCACTCCCGCAAACGTTACTGCAATGTCGCAGACTTCACACCACCCTCCCAGAATACTCTTGCAACGATTGGTCAGTCAACCTCACATGACTTACCTTATCCAATCATCGCCTTGTTTACCGCATAGCACACGGGGTGTAAACGTAACGACTAGAGTAGGCAAAATACGACTTGCCACGAGGTATACATCTGTCACGGGCTGTAACGGCTACCCCATATTCTGGATATTCTTCAGCATATAACGACTTTTGAACAACATATATACATAATCCCAACATGAGGCTTCTTATTTGTCTTTAGCAGACAGTTGTATGTTCAGTCTTCACTAGGACAGGGCTGGAACAATATCTTTTACCTGCAATTGACAAAGCAATGTTTTAAAATGTTGCCATGTGATGAAGAGTTAAACAAGTCATCAATGTTAAATGCTTGTAAGGGAGATAACTCGTGAAGGCTTACTCATTCAGTATACCTCTTACCTGTTCATACTTGTATGAAGTAGGTTTCACAAAATGCTGGTCCCTCCGTGGAAATCCTTCTTGATTTCGATTCTCTTGGTTCATCTGCATCATTTCCTTTGGCAACATTTAACGACGTATTTATCACAATATCGTCATCATCTTCTGCACTCTGTACGATTGTTTCATATGAGAATTGATAATTTTGCTCCTCTATGCGAATGGAATGCACAAATCGTCCTTGCTGTTTGAAGTATATTGTCTACCCACCATCATAGTATTGGTGATCGTGAGTTCCCGTTTTAAAACAAACCACATAGGTGTCGCGAAAAATGTGGCATCCCATTCTCCAATTAGTGGGGTTACCTGAAATTTTACCTGAACCTCTAAGGTGTTGTTGTCATGACGTTGAACAGTTAATATATATAACACGTGCACTTTATTTTCCTCTTTTATACATTCATGTATAAACTTGCTAGGGTTTTTCAAGCTGAATTGGTTTGCCATTTCTCAACTTACGGATTGGTATTCAGCAAAAAAAAAACCCACCATAACTGGATATGGATGCTAAAATTCCACTTGTATTTATACTTTGAGAAAACAAGAGGCCCAGAGGGCCTGTATCGCTCACCTGGTTTCATGAGATATGAAACAAGAGTGATGCTGAAGTATATTTGTCGCTGGTATTGGTATGTCAATATATATCATAAGCATTTTATATGGGTACATGTACATTGGTTTTATTTTAATACTGAAAATTCCAAAAGTGCATCAATCCGCGACCTCAGAGGGACGCTACCACACAAATGTGAGTGATATCCATTGCTTAGTTTCAGAGAACTTGTTTAGACCAATTGACCCCTTTTGACCCTGACCTCTGCCCCCTTGGGGGTCAGCTTGTTCCTTTATGCAATTTTGAATCCCTACCCCAATAGGAAGCTACCAGTCAAACCATTGCTTAGTTTCAGAGAATAAGTTGTTTAAATCAATTTAGCCAAATTGACCCCTTTTGGCCCCACCCCTCGGCCCCACCATTTGTACAATTTTGAATCCCCATCCCATAGGGTTGCTACCCGGGAAATATGAGCGAAATCCATTGCTTAGTTTCAGAGCAGAAGTCGTTTATTTCACATGTGTGATAGAGAAGACTGGATTGTGGGTTAACCCTAAATACCCCCAGCTTGGAGCAAGCCCTGATGGGATTATTAAGCAATTTGTTTGCTTGTTTGTTTGTGTTTTACGGCCCATCGACAACTAGGGTTATTTAGGGCCAAACAATATTCTAACATGTTTTATTTTTAAAGTTAAAATCAGATAAAATTTGTCAATTTTAAAAGCATCCGTATTGTATATTTAGATCATTATGATAAAAAAGTTGGTTAAAAATGGTAAAATATGTATATGTAGGAATAGATAATGTGAATTTTGTTATATAAATAGAACGTCAAAGACAGTAGCGTAAAAGACATCAAAGTCTATAAAATAGATCGATTTCTTTCAAGTAGCTAAATATTACGTTCGAATCCACGGAACTGAAAAGGGTTTTCATATCCGGGACTCGAAAGTATTTATCACGAATGTGCTTGAAATCGGAACATTCTATTAAAAAAATGCTGCACTGTGAACTGAACATCACATGCATAACACACCGGTGGATCCTCTCGTTTCAAAAGGAACGAATGAGTAGGATATGTGTGCCCGGTACGGAGCCGAGAGAGGACTATTTCATCTCTACGATCCTTCCGACTTGGTTTTGATGATTTAAGTTTTGGTTGTACTTTAAAAAGTTTGTTGCTCGTCTCGAGAGACCAGCGTTGCTGCCATTTACTCTGAATGGCAGAACTAATTACAGGTTTGAAATCTGTATATGGTATTTTAATATTTGTTTGTTGCAGATTTAGAGCAAGTTTTGCTTGGCGGTTAACAAGTTCGTTGCCTTTAATTCCGACATGGCTCGGAATCCAAAGTAATGTTATTTTGCATTTTTTTAAGATACGAGATATTCGTAAAACAAGGTTTTGTATGTGTATGTTCTTTGGATCTCGTGATTGTAAATTCTGAAGGACAGATAGAGAGTCGGAACAAATTATTGCCTTTCTGATGCGTTGTTTTTCGATATGGTCGAGGGCCAAATCGATGGCACATGCTTCCGCAGAGAGATAGAGGCACCACCTGGTAAGCGGATTGAAGAGCAGTGGTGATCGGAATAGATGCTGCGGAGACCTTTACTCCATCTTTTGAGCCATCAGTGTAGATCTGAACATGATCAGGAAAATCTGCAATGCACTCCCGAAAAGAAGATTTGTGCTCTTCGGGTAATACACTCGACTTTGCCCTCTCATGTAGAGTAAGGTTTATATCAGGTGTTTCGACAAGCCACGGTGGTACATCAGTTACGGTGTACTCGCCTATGTTGTCTAAACTGATTTTAAGTTCCCGAAGAAAGTTAGAAATTCTTATGCCAAATGTTGGTAAAAGTTTTTGGTTTTGATGAAATATGTTTTGGTATTTCGGATTGACAACAAGGTCAAAAGCCGGATTTTTCGGGTTGGATTTCAATTGGGCGGCATATTGAAGAGAAAGTTTTTTCCTTCTGTCATTTAGGGATGGTTCATTTGCCTCAACATAAAGGCTCTGCACAGGTGTTGTTCGAAAAGCACCAAGTACTAGACGTAATCCTTGGTTTTGGATAGGATCCAGCATCTGCAGGAAAGAATTTCGTGCCGATCCATAAACGACGGAGCCATAGTCGAGTTTTGATCGAATTAGTGCCCTATAAAGGCGCAAAAGCATTTCGCGGTCTGCACCCCAGTCGGTATGGGATAGTACTCGTAAAATGTTCATTGCCTTTGAGCACTTATCTTTCAAGTGTTTTATATGTGGAACAAAGGAGAGTTTCGAATCGAAAATTAGTCCGATGAATTTAGTCTGCTCGACAACTGGAATTTTGATACCGTTTAATGTTAGATCTGGATCATTATGTGGCTTTCGTTTTTGGCAGAAGTGCATGCAGACAGTTTTTGATCTGGAGAATTTAAAGCCGTTTCCCTAAACATTGTTGAAGTTGTCGTTCTATCGTGTGCATGTTTTTCGACCTATAGCAGATCAAGAAGTCATCGACGAATAGAGACCCTTCAGTTGACTTACCAAGACATTTAGTTATACTGTTGATTTTCAGACCAAAAAGTGTTACGGAAAGGATCCCACCCTGAGGGACTCCCATTTCCTGTTTCAGAATAAGTTGAACCTACGCGAACTTTAAAATGTCTGTCAGATATATAGTTTGAAATGAATTTTGGGAGATTCCCTCGTACACCAATTTCATGCAGGTCTTTCATAATACCATATTGCCATGTAGTATCGTATGCCTTTTCAAGATCAAAGAACACAGCGACAAGATGCTCCTTCTCCGCGAAAGCTTCTCGAATGAAGGTTTCTAATCTGACCAGATGGTCTACTGTTCCTCTGCGGTTTCTGAATCCACTTTGGAGTGGACTCAAAATATTATTGGATTCAAGGAACCAAACTAGTCTAGTGTTTATCATCCGTTCAAGTGTTTTGCAAATGCAACTCGTTAGAGAGATTGGACGATAATTATTTGGTTCAGTGGTGTCCTTATCAGGTTTTGGAATTGGAATAATTGTAGATTCCTTCCAAGAATCTGGTATCTTTCCAGATTCGTAGACTTGATTAAAAATATATAGGAGACAACGTAAGGATGATTCCGGTAGATGTTTCAGGAATTGGTATGGAATTTCATCAGGCCCAGCTGCTGAATCGTGTGATTTGTTTAAAGATTCAAGCAACTCTGGGAGATCGAATGGTTTATTGTAACTTTCTGTGTTGGAGGATTTAAAATTAAGGCGTTTCTTTTCTTTCTCTTTTTTAAATCGTTGAAATTTCTGGGAGTGGTTTTTGGCTGATGAGTTTTGGGCTTTATTTTTGGCAAATTCATTCGCAATTTCTGATTTAGAAGAGAATTTTTTTTTATTATTATTGATTAGATGGGATGATGGTGCCGTTTTTCTTTTTTCCACTTATTTTTCGCAACTGATCCCATACCTTTTTAGATGATGTGTTTGAAGATATTTTAGAAACGTATTCCTTCCAGCTATTCTTTTTATCGGATTTAATAGATCGCCGAGCCTTTGCTCTCCAAATTTTAAAATTATTGTAATTTTCAACAGTTGGGGAAGTCAAAAAACGTTTTGAGCTGCCTTTCGGCCGGATCTATTAATAAAAGATTCTTCAGATAACAGAAACTTCGTAGGTTTTGGAACGGACTTTGGTATAGTTTTTCCGGCAATAGAAGTAAGAGTTTCGGTAAATGTTTTAATTGAATCATCGAGATTAGCTAGATTTTTTTTACAGTAAGCTCCTCGTTGCACAGGTGTTAGAATTGAACCCAATCCGCTTTGTGCATATTCCATCGAGGAAGTGGTTGATCAAGAGGAGTCCCAATATTATTTAGAAAAATAGGGAAGTGATCACTTCCACATAAATCATTATTAACCTTCCTGTCATAATCGAGAAAAATGGAGGGATGGCATAGTGATAGGTCGATGTGGGTACGGGAGCCTGTAGCAGGGTGTAAATATGTTGGGGTATTGTTGTTTAAAAGGCACAAGTTGTTTTTTATCTATAAATTCCTCTATACGTCTCCCTCTCTCGTCTGTGTTCGGAGAGCCCCACAGGCTGTTATGCCCATTAAAATCTCCCGAGAATTATGTACGGTGTTGGGAGTTGGGAGACGAGATTATTCAGTTGCTCACTAGTGAAAGCAACAGTTGGATGAAGATAAATTGAACAGACAGTTACTTGTCTGTGTAAAGTTGCACATACAGCGACAGCCTGTAAATTTGTGTTTAACGTGATCATTCTGTGAGGAATATTTTTATTCACAGCTACAGCTGCCCCTCCTGCTGCTTTGATTCCTATAGCTGTGGTGCTATTATACAGCGAGAAATTTCTAAGGGTAATTGGGTTTTTTAACATGACCTCCTGTAGGCAAAATAAGGCAGGCCTAAACTCTTTCGATAGATTTTGAAACTCTTCTATATTTGCTCGTAGTCCGCGTATATTCCATTGTATGATCGTGTTGTTATTGTTGGCCATTATCCTGGTTCATGCTGGTCGTTCTTCGGACTGACAGGGCTGCCTGGTGTAGGCTGTCTAGTAACAGCAACGTTGGTGATATGCTGTTCACTGTCGTCCATAAGAACGCCATACCTGTTGTAGCCAAGGATAGGGTCATCTGAACCCTTGGCCGGTTTGTTGTTTAGGGAGGGATGCCTATTGATCCGAACCCTAGATTTTGGTGTTCTTTGGTCTTGAGGGGGTGTAGTGGCAGGTCGTTTGGTAATTCGGGAGGTGTCGACCGACGGCTGTGACAGAGTTCGTCGTCTATGGTGGTCGGCACCTACCTTAGATTTTCGTTCGTTTGTGTTGGTTTTTGTAGTCGATGGTGATGGTTCGATTGTGGTGGGGTGTGTTTAATGGGTTTTGAGGGGTTTGGGGGTGGCACTCCAGCGTGAGGCTCTTCCAAATAATTGTTTGTATTTTGGTAGGTTTGCCATCTCGGGAGCATCTGGACCCCAGGCAGACTGGTCCTCAAATGCTTGGATAGAGGCATCCTTCACCGAGATGGTACGTGCTGTCGACTGTTTTACAATTGTGGCAAACGTGGGGTTTGTGCTGTCCTTACTCTCGACAATCCTCCTGGCTTCAGGAAAGGAAATATTCTCGGTATATTTCAACCGGAGGATCTCCCTCTCCTTCTTCCAGGCAGGACAGTTTCGAGATGAGGCCGCATGGTTACCCTGGCAGTTTATGCAATGTTTGCCAACAATGTTGCATTGGTCGTTGTCTGTGTGGCCTTCACGTCCGCAGTTTTCGCAGACAGTGTTCCGTCCACATCTGTCCTCGTGATGTCCGTACTTTTGACAGTCACGGCATCGCAGAGGGTTGGGGATGTAGGCGGAGACACCGTACCTCTGGTAACCTATAGTTACCGTCTGAGGTAGCTGCGGCACTCCGAACGTGAGAATGAATGTGTTGGTATTGATTGTTTGGCCATTTCGTCTGGAACGGATCCGCCTAACCTCTGAGACATGGATGTTCTCGACATGCTGGAAGTACTCCAGTATGTCGGTCTCGGAGTCGTTCTTCAATGCGGGGCACCTGATTACCCCCTTTGAAGAATTCAGTGAAGCATGGGGCTTCACCTCGACATTGAGACCGGCAAAACTGGAAGTACCCATGAGATTCACCGCCTGTTGACGGCGATAAACCTCAATGAGGAGAACACCAGATCTCATTGGCCTTACGGATTTTACCTCACCCGCTATTCCCTGAATTCCCTTCCTCAACAGGATGGGTGATAACTCTGAAGTTTTCCTACCCTTATCTCTGGAGGACATGGTTAGGAAGTGAGGGAACAACGGAGAGGCTCCAGTTCCAGATGTAGTTATGGTCGAAGTTTGGGTTTGATTTGGTATTGTTTGTGGGGTTTGACTAGGTATTGTTTTTGTTTGTGCTGTGTCTGTTGTGTTTGATGACTCGCCTTTGCGTTTTATGTCCTTTTTATCGTTTGTACCCATATGTATGTAGAAATTGTTCACTATTTTTGTCCCCACCCACCACGGAGCCCAACTAGGGGACACTTTTGTTTGCACGGGTTTCCAGTGTCGAAAGTGTCAGGGTTACATAAAATAGTATACTCGAAAGAGAAGGAAGCAGTTTGGTTCTCCAAAGCAGCAGTTTGGTTCTCTCACGATTGCCCCTAAGCCACTGTCGTCTGGAGACGTGACCAGCCGATTGGAAATACAGGGACCATATCGCCACCCGTCTAGTCCGAGTCTGAAGCCAAAGTCGTGTGTTGCAGACTGGCATGATTTATAATCAACATCCAAACTACTCAACCACCAGGACCTTCTTCCCCGGATTTACGGGACGCAAACCACGGCAAACGGTTTGGCTCAAACTTGAGCTACTGGGTTAGATTACTTTTGGTCTGGTTCCTCAACTTTGACCTCTCTGACATGGTTTCACCTAACAAGAACTTATAAAGCTCTGGCCAGCAAAGCCCAAAGTTTCATTGAAACACTCAAGCTTCCGGACCACGGCAAGGTAGTAATCCTCCCGGAAGTATTAAGCAATCCGACAATTCAACAGGACTGCTGGAGATAAAATGTCCCTATGTTCTCAAGAATTTTCATCCTAAAAATGCAGGAAAAGAGCTTTCTACTAAACAGAAAAATAACTTCTGTTGTAATTGCCTTGACGATGGAACATTAGCATTAAAGAGATCCCACAGTTATTATTACCAAGTACAAATGCAACTGCATATATGTGAAAAACCATTTTGTGACTTTGTAGTGTGGTCTCCTCTTGGTATGTCTGTAGAAAGAATTTTTCCTGACCACACCATTGCAGGCATTTCACAAACATTATTTGGTACCAGAATTTTTCCTCAAACGAATTCCGAGGGAGCTCAAACCAATAAAATTTCAATCATAATTAGTCCATTTTCCATCTTGTGGACTCTATCTGTACGTTGAGATTTTATCTGTATGTTGATATTTGTTGCAGGTTTTTTGTTTGATATTGAATAATGTGGATATATATGTGTGAAATCCACATGTAATTAAATAATTGAACAAAAAACACTTGTATTTACATGTACGGGTATGCAGGTACATGTGTATACAATACCGGTACATGTTGCTTATTATAATAACAGTTATAGGTACTGTGTACTACTGTAAATATATACATGTTTATCCCAATATAAGACCCCCATCTCTTTATCCTCCTACACTTAATTAGGATAGGTACATGTAAATGCACATTCACATGGTAGTGCATTTACATGGTACATGTAGCTTAAAATTCTTTATTGATAAAGAACTATAATATTTTGACAAAACTTTTATTTTGAAAGTAATACTGCTTAAATTAATGGCTTATATTGGGATAAATACATAGACATTTAGAGTATATTGCAAAAAATTGATGTTGGGATCTCCAGACAAAACTCCGAAACATTTAGAACATTGAAAATTGTATGCATTTATTTTTAATGACTTGCATTATGATCAATTCTGTTGCATGTACATACAATATATATATTTTGACATTACTGTACAATACTGTAAAACGTGTACATATCTAAATTATTATGAAAATGGTGCAATATCGGACATTATTATGTGTAATTATTTTGAAAAAATTGATGCCAACAAGAATGTATAAATGCATTCTGAGTAAGGCCAAATAAAACAAGAGGCCCATCGGCCTTAACGGTCACCTGAGATTTGAATATTTCAGTTAATTTAATTGACCCTTTTTGAACCCACCCATCAGCCCCTAGGGGTCAGTCAGGGCCAACAGGTGTATACCATTAAGCTGTCATCCAATGCTGATAATGTTAACAAAGTAAGAATGAATTCCGATAGAAATCACACAAATAATGGCCAAAAATGTGATTTCCCTATATAAACTATAGTAAAATCTACCCCCTCCCCAGGGGCAAACTTGTGACCCCAGGGTCATGAAGTTCATTACATTAGTAAAGCACTATAAGACCCTTCCACCTATGAAGAGTATTTGATTCTGTCTTAATTGGGTCTTGAGAAGATCTTTGAAATTTCAGTCTATTTGACCCTTTTTAGTCCCGCCCATCAGCCTCTGGGGGTCAGTCAGGGCCAACATGTGCATACCATCACACTGCCATCCAAAGCTGATAATGTTAACCAAATCAGAATGAAGTCCAATAGAAATCACACAAATAATGGCCAAAAATGTGATTTCCCATTATAAACTATAGTAAAGTTTACCCCCTCCCCAGGGGCAAGCCTGAGACCCCAGGGTCAGGAAATTCACAATTTTGGTAAAGCACATTAAGACCCTTCCATCTATGAAGAGTGTTTGATTCCACTATATCTGAGAGTAGAGAAGAAGATTTGTTTAAGTTTTCGTCAATTTGACCCTTTTTAGCCCCGCCCCTCAGGCCCCTTGGGGGCGGGGACCATATAATTCACAATTTTGGTTGACCTTTAGCCATAGAAGCTTCCTGCCAAATTTCATTGAATTTAGTTTAGGGGTTTTGGAGAAGAAATCGAAAATGTAAATTGTTTACGGACGCACGACGCCCGCCGCACGCCGCACGACGCACGACGACGGACAAAAGGGGATTAGAATAGGTCACTTGAGACTTTGTCTCAGGTGACCTAAAAAATGTGGGTTTCCTATTTCATTTCAAAACTAAATAGGGTAGGTAGGTAAGGTAGCTATAGGGAAATTATTTATTTTTCCAAAACATTTGTACAAAGGCTATGAAGAGGAAAAGTTCTGACTTTAACAGTGTTTGATCATATTTGGCTATACAATGTTTAGGGTCAGCAAGATCAATAGGCCAGGGTAAGGAATAGGAAACTCACAAATTTTTTTTTTTTGGCCTAAGAAAAACCCATTTATATACATTGTGTTGTACATTGTTTAAAGCCATAATTCAAAATTTCTTCATTTTCCCTTTGTCAGTGATGAACTACATGTAACACTTATCAGTAATGACAGCATGTATGAATTGTAACATGTTTTCATCATTTTCTTGCAAGTAAATTTAAATGAAAGTCACTTTAAATATGTACAAAACCAATAAAATGTAAAGTGCACATACTATTACTTTGTAATTTGTTATATAATATGAAAAAAATGTGTTACAAATTGGATATTACATTTACCAAATGAAAGGAAATAACAATCTACAAGGACAATAATTTATGTATCTATAAATACGGATACATGTATGCAGTTGTACAATGTCACTTTGAAAACGAGCCATGGAATCACAACTTCCCATTAACTTACTTCACAATAGGTTTTTGAAAGTTAACCAAACATGCGACAACGAACACAGTTTGTGAAAATGTAGACAGAGTATTCAATGGAACAATTATTTTCAATATCTTGTATTTCTTCATTCTCTCAATGACGCGCTCAACGTGAATTCTAAGTTTAGCTATTGTTCGTGTCTCTGCTTCCTCCTTTGGTGTAAGACTTTTACGTCCACCTAAAAATGGTGGAATTACAATATCTGCACCTTTTTCTAACAAATATCTCGTACATTAAATCCACGGCCAACCATCACCAGATCACCAGGATGTAGTTTGTCTAAAAGACCACTCTGTTTGAGGATTTCTTTGTCCGAAATACATCCCTCATAAACATCGGACACAAAAGAAATGGCACCAGATGGAGTAATTCCAATAAGCACTTTACATGTACGGTGATTTTTGTAATTTGAGTACATGTTTCCCTGCTGCTCATAATTACGTGGAGCCTGGGTGAAAAACTCTGTGGCATCTAAAATCACACGTACATTCTTATAGTTCTTAAAACTTCGTGGAAGATGTTTCCTTGTTTTCTTTCGAGAAGCAAACATCAAATGTCTCAGCCGGTTGAATTGAAGATACAAAAAACTGTATCCATGTGGTCACAACATCATGCACAGTAGCAACTGAAATGTTAAAACGGTAGGCTAAATCCTGGTGTAATAATCCAAGACGGTCTAATCAGTGTCAGGAATAAGTCATTCTGAGGAGAAAGTTTCCGTCTAGATTTTGAGGGAGTTTCTTCGTACTTCCTTGGATAGTTTATTCTAGAGAGTGAATTCACTGCAGTCCCTAAAAAAATTCCACAAACACAGAAACTGGGCAAATGTCAATCCCGTATAAAAACGCATTTTGTTGTCATCATCCTGTACCTCCTCCAGGCAAAATGAGTCACGTGCACACTGTTTGTTGACTTGATGAAGTTCTTGCTGTAATCTGTAGTTATCCATCTTTAATTTAAGGGACTCGTTCACATCCAAGGTCAGTCGTAATGGTGTCTGTGTCTGAATTTCATGTGTTGGGGGACTCTGAATGGGGAAAAAGAAATAAACATGAATAGCAGTCTTTAAGTAATAACATAAATGTGTTAACGTTGCAAGGTGGAATATGGTAATGCAGTTTATTTTGGACATTCAATTCTAAGATTTAGTCATGTACATGTAATTAGCTGTAAGGTACAACTTATTTATAATTAAAATGGAAATATAAAACCAATAACTAGTTTTAAAGTACAAACTCATAGTGTAACTGTATTTGTTGAAATATTTGTTCTACTTAATTTATATGTCCATATGCCTACACTTGATTAAAACAATTCATACTAACTGTTCTTACATTTCTAATATCAAGGCAACATTGCTTCTTATTTCTTTGTTCATCTGCAATAACATCAAAATCTGAATTTTCTTTGTCCTCTTCACCACTTATTCCATAATTTGTCTGGGGAAAAAAATACACAAATGTACATACATGTATATGTTATATAAAGGGAATTAACTTCAATATATAAAATACACCTTACAAGCACGTGGTCACTTTACAGAGGTTAAGCAGTGCAGATAATTGTTTTGTGCCTTAGGAGTACTGTACTCTCTAAAATTAAATCACGGAGTACTAGTTATAGTACTGCCAAATATTATGAGAGTACATGTACAGACTGATACAAAATACAAATGTAGTACACTAAAAAAGGGAGTATTTTCATTCTAAGGATATGAATTGGATGTTAACACAGCAGTACTTGCACATTGATTTCGGTATCCTACTACATGTACCAATTATGAAAATTTGGGAATATTTCATTAAATCTCATGTAACTTACTCCTTTACTCCCACTATCTGGAGCACTAGGTTAAGTATGTACATTTGTATTGCAATGAAATAAATATCACAGAAACCATCAGAATACTTACTATTGGTGATGAACCATGCAGTGAGAGCAATATGTTTGTAACCTCTTCCCTTTTGTTTGCATCATTATTTGATCTGTTTTGCTGTACATTTGGACTTCTGATCATTGCAAGCCTTCTACGTGCATTTACATTAGGTCTTCGCTTTTTGGACAGTCTTGCAACCTACAAAATAAAAATTGTCGGATTTTTAGATATCAAAGAATACTTCATGGTGTATGGTACATTAAATTTTCTTTTGCAAATTCCAGGTGGTGGGGGTAGGGTGGGGGGTGTCCAGACTTCCTGATAATTGAATAAATTCAAGTGGTGTTATTGCCGGAAGGGGTCAATTGGGTAATTACCTCATATTCTGTATTAAATGCAGATAGAGTCCGAGTACTAAGTTACATTTCAAATATACTCCGGGGTGCATGTGTACTTTGCAGATTAAGGGGGGGATGATCCCCCCCCCCCCCCCCCCTTTAAAATCACACATTGGTGACAATCATAGTGCAGTATGACAGTAAACAAACTCCACTCCCACCTATTGACATATCTGATAATTTATTTTACATGTCGTTGACAATGACTATTCCTCCGTAACAGGGGGAGGTGACACAGTGCGACAAAGAATTCTGTGTTACTATAGTGCTAGTAGTAATGTTATGTAGGATTGAGTAATCAAGTCGGAGTTAGAAAGATTTTGTGACTAAATTTAACTTACGTCATATTTAGTTGCATAACAGGGGTATAACACGTTTGAATTGGCGGGAAATGACCCCAACCCAGTAATAGCCAAGTTTGAAGAATACTGTAATCCTTTGAAAAATCTGACATTTGAGAGACACAAATTTTTCACTAGGGCACAGGAAAAGGGCGAAACCATAGACCAGTACGTGACAGATTTGAAAAACAAAAGTAAGTCATGTGAGTTTGGTGATTTATGTGACTCGCTGATCAAGGACAGAATCGTTTGTGGTATCGCGGATGTTCATCTGCGAGAGAGACTACTTCGTGAACCTAATCTAACCTTACAGAAAACTGTTACAATTTGTCGGGCGTCTGAATTGTCTAAATCTCAAATGAAAGATCTCGCTGATGAACAGGAAAAAACTGTACATGTGGTAAAAAGACCGGGAACGTCAGGAACCGGAACAAAACAATATGGTTCAAACTCAGCTCATCGAGGACGAGGTCGAGGACAAAATCGCGATCGGGTTGAGAAATCAAAGTGTACACGATGTGGTTATGAACACAGAAACAAGAATGGACCATGTCCAGCAAAGGGTAAAAAATGCCACAAATGTCAAGGTATGGACCATTTCTCATCAATGTGTAGAACAAAAAATGTACATACTGTTGAAGAAGATGAACTGTTCATAGGCTCTATATGGAACATTGACATGGTGTCATCTGATTGGCAAACAGAATTATTTGTGAATGGACATTCTATTTCACTGAAACTAGACACTGGAGCACAGGCGAACGTCATATCAGGAAAGATATATGATAAGGTCAAAAACAGTTATAGCAAGCTTCAGAACAGCAAGTCTAAGCTGACAACATTCAGCGGAGAGAAGATACCGGTGAGAGGTGTAGTTGACTTAAAATGTCGCTATGGCAACAAAGTTAATGTATTACCATTTATGGTAGTTGACATTGAATCCCCAGCAGTTCTAGGTCTGAAGGCATGCGAGGAACTGAATTTAATTCAGCGTACAAGTCCATACATACATCAGGTGAAGCAAACTAACCACAGTATCCTCCAGGAATACTCCGAGGTATTCTCTGGCACCGGATGTCTACCAGATCAACATCACATTGAGATAGATGTAACTGTGAAACCGGTAGTACACCCACCGCGTCGAGTTCCAGTTGCGTTACGCGACAAGTTAAGCAAAGAACTTGTTAGAATGGAAAGTACTGGTGTTATAGAAAAAGTAGATGAACCATCAGACTGGGTTAATTCAATGGTACTGGTTGAAAAACCCAATGGCAAGCTAAGAATTTGTTTGGACCCAAAGGATTTAAATGGTGCTATAAAGCGAGAACATTTCCCACTACCAACCTCAGATGAAGTGAGTAGCAGACTGAGTGGAGCTAAGTTCTTTAGTAAGTTAGATGCCAGCAGTGGGTTTTGGCAGATACCGTTGGACGAGGAAAGTTCAAGATTATGTACATTTAATACTCCGGAGGGGCGATACAGGTTCAAGCGCCTTCCTTTTGGCATATCAAGTGCACCCGAAGTGTTTCACAAAACGGTACGGAAAATCTTGGATGGTCTCGACCGGAGTACTCTCAATTATTGACGATATATTGATATGGGGATCAACAAAGGAAGAACATGACAGACGTCTAAGAGAAACGTTTGATCGTATACGCCAAAGTGGGTTGAAATTGAACAGAGACAAATGTCAGATCCAGCTGACCGAGGTCACATATTTTGGACACACATACTCAGCTGAAGGTCGATCACCAGATAAAAGTAAAGTAGAGGCGGTTGTCAGCATGCCAGTGCCAGAAAACAGAAAGGACTTGGAGAGATTCTTAGGAATGGTGACATATATCGCGAAGTTTGTGCCTGGGTACAGTACAGAGTCTGCTCCATTACGCGAACTACTGAGGAAAGATGTTCTGTGGGAATGGACTTCACATCAACAACAGGCGTTTGAAAAACTGAAAGATATGGTGACAAGTGCGCCAGTCTTGAAATACTACAACCCTAAGAAACCTGTCAAATTATCAGTCGATGCTTCACAGAGTGGTCTAGGGGCAGTCCTGTTGCAGGAAGAAGGACCAGTAGAATATGCATCTCGGTCACTGACTGATGCAGAAAAAGGATATGCTCAGATCGAGAAAGAACTGTTGGCAATTGTCTATGGTTGTGAGCGGTTCCACCAATACGTGTATGGACAGGAAGTCGCAGTAGAAACAGACCATAAACCGCTACAAAGTATTATGAAGAAACCACTGTTTGCAGCACCAGCTAGACTGCAGCGACTGATGTTGAGATTACAAAAATATACGCTGAGTGTGACCTACCGTCCAGGATCTACAATGTACATAGCAGATCAATTATCACGCGCATACCTGAAAACGAGTAAGAGTAGTGACTGTATCACTGAGGAGCTTGAAGCTCAGGTACACATGGTACTTAATAGTTTACCAGTCTCAGCGGAGAAGTTGTCGGAAATAAAAACTGGCTACAAAGGAAGACAGTGAGATGAGGACTATAATGGAAATGGTCAAAGATGGCTGGCCAGAGGAGAGGTCAGCTCTTCCCTTGAACATTAGAACATATTGGCCATATCGTGACGAAATCATTGTAAGTGATGGAGTGTTATTCAAGGGAGGAAAGTTGATCATTCCAAATCCAATGCGCAAGGAGATGGTGCAACGTGTTCATTCAAGTCACATGGGAATTGAAAAAAGTCGAGCACGCGCACGCGATATACTGTTTTGGCCAGGGATGTCGTCGGATATCGAGGAACATGTTTCGAGTTGCCCTACGTGTAATCAATTTCGAAACTCAACTCCACGTGAGCCATTACAGCCACATGACATACCTTAACGACCTTGGCAACAGATTGGATTCGACTTATTCCAGCATCAGGACAACACGTATCTTCTTGCCATAGACTACTATTCAAAGTTTGTAGAACTGTTCCTACTTAAAAATGACACTCGAAGCCAAACAGTCATTACACATTTGAAGTCTTTATTTGCACGCCAAGGAATTCCTGATGAGGTAATGACAGATAATGGACCTCAATTTTCAAGTGATGTGTTCAAAGTCTTTAGCAAAAAATGGGACTTTAAACACACAACCTCCAGTCCAAGATATCCCAGATCTAATGGGATGGTGGAGAGAGGAGTACAGACAGTAAAGAACCTGTTGAAAAAGGCTCAGCAGGATGGCAGAGATCCTTATCTGGCCTTGTTAGAGTACCGGAACACACCTGTCAATGAGAAAGGATCACCTGCTCAGTTGTTGATGAGTCGACGGCTTAAGACTCCCATTCCAGTAAGTGCACAGTTACTTAAACCAGAAGTGTTAACCGATGTGCGCGAATGTTTCACAGATCGTCAAAGAAAGCAGAAATTCTACTATGATCGTGGTACAAAACTGGAAGAAACTCTTAGTAAATGACAAAGGGTTAGAGTAAAGAGTGATGACAAAAAGGAATGGCACTCTGCTAAGGTTGTCGAAAAGGACCCAGGATCCTCAAGATCCTATAGAGTTAAACGGAAAGATGGAAGCATCATCCGGAGGAATCGAAGTCATATAATTCCAGTTCGCGAAAAAGTCGTCCAGGAAAATCTTGATAACTTGGAATCTTGTGTGTCCCCTGACAGTGACACAATTGATCTTAAATGTGAGGAAGGTGAAACCAAAGAAAATGTCCTAACCTCTCCTGCAGCTGTTGGTTCAACAAATTCAAACGCGTATGTAACTAGGAGTGGTAGACAGTCCAAAACCCCTTCCAGACTGGATGACTATGAAGTGTATTGGTGTTAAGTGACAGTGTTATTCATTATAGTTCATTTGTTTAGTTATTTCCAAAGACTGGGCTAAAGTCAGATAACTTTAACCACATGGTTATTATTTCAAATAATTATTATAGTATAAACCATTAAGAACTGATTTAAAAACTTTAAAAGGGAGATGTCACATAATGTTGATAAAGACATTCCGGAATTATCATACCGGAAACGGATCCTATTGCATAATGTATTATGTAAGCTTTGGCATGATCCTGATTAAATCAGTGTTACAAATGGAGCTTGACCTTACTTGACCTTATTATTACAGTTGCAGGGATCGGGTCTGGATGTTCATCAGTTGGGCCCTTTCCACCTACGAAATGCAAACTGCAAATATAGGTATCTTTGGTGACGTTCCTCTCAGAGAAATTTTCACGAAAGCAAGCTTTCCTCCATCGGATGCACGTCTCGGGGTTCTTTTTCATCTGAGGGAATCTGATGAAAAACACTGCTTGCATTTCTTCTCTGCTTGCATATCTTGAGTCACTGTTACATTTCCCATATGCACAGTGATTTGTCGCTCCTTTCTTTATCGAGCCTATCGTTGAAACCGACGCCATGCCGTAGCCTACCTAGCTAGTTCGCGGCTAGTTTGTCCGAAAAAGATGGCGCCCGGCGCAAAGCATACTGGGATAGAATCTATTTATAGATCTAGGTTATCCATCGGTGCTATTAGCATAACTAGAATGCATAGCTTTTATAATCTGTCAATTTGTTTCAAGTCATATCGTCCCAAAATATATATAGCTATATACAGTGCCGAAATGGTTTCTTTCAGATGCATGCTGTGACGAAATGTTTTGCTTCGATGACATCAACAAAATGCCAATTCGCCCTGAAAGTGAAAAACACAAATCTCATTTAATAGCAAAATAATGGATGCAGGCTTAAAGCCTCTATATCCATACCATAATAACAAATACATTCAATATTAATGTAGTAATTTGGTGCGGTATACAGCTTAAGCGTTAAGGAATTGGTATTATTATTATAATTGGTAGCTGAAACAATTATTTTTGCAATGTTCATCTAGAGCAATCTCAAAATTTAAAGTGCTGCCCGCCTCTACAACAGATTGTGGCAAGCTGTTGAATATATCTACTATTCTTGGACTGAAAAAGTTTTTCCTTATATGCAGACGACATCTTTTCTGATATATTTCTGCCCTGCAGGTAGGGCGAAGAAATGTACCTGCTTGTAGATTGTAGCTTCCGGAGTTAGCATCTTTCTCAAACAGAAACTTTGTTTACCGTTACTTGGTAGATACAGATTCATTTTAAATAATAATGTCTTAACTGTTCCTGAGATTTTTTTTTCTAATACCTAAACTTCTAACGAGATTTGGATACATCAATTTGGTTGAGGAAAGAAAACAAAAAGACAATTTGTTGTTGGTGCGCTGATTCTCAGTAACTATAGTACCCTATATCTTGACTGGTGTGTTTGGTGGAGATACTCCTTTGTTGTAGGTTCACTGATTCTCAGTAACTATAACATCCATTTCTAGACTGGTCTTTTTATTGATGGCGGACATTTCTATTTAAAAACATTGGTATATAGTCTTAACTGGACACCGATAATGATACTGTTCAATTTCGGTTAATATGATAGTCATTGAAACAATGATACTGTTCTATTTCAGATAGCCGTAAATCTATTTTTAACTGGTGAACTACTTCACTCTGATTATCCTTAAGGAGTTAGGAGTGATCCTGATCGTCCTTTATTCCGATCCTTTGATCTTGTAGGATTCAGGAGCAGGACGATGTGGTCCAACCCTATTATACAACTACTCACAGATTACCTTCCTTAAACAACACCAAACCCAGCAAAGGCTCAGATGACCCTATCAACGGTCATAACAGGTATGACGCTCTTGCGGACGACAGTGAGTTTGGTGACAGTAATGCTGCTGTTTCCAGACAGCCTACACCTAGTAGTCTTGTCAGTCCAAAGAGCGTCCATCACGAACGTGGATAGTGGTCAGCAATACGAACAATTTTATTATACAATGGAACATACGTGGACTAAGGGCAAATTTAGAAGAGTTTCAAAATTTAGCAAAATAATTTAGACCTGCCTTATTTTGTCTGCAGGAGGTCATGCTTAAAAACCCAATTACTTTCAGAAATTTCTCGCTCTACAATAGCATCGCAACGGTAGGAAACAGAGGTGGCGCAGCTGTAGGTGTCCATAAAAATGTTCCTCACAGAATTATCACGTTAAACACAAATTTACAGGCTGTTGCTGTCTGTGCAACTTTACACAGACAAGTAACTATCTGTTCAATTGATCTTCCTCCGAGTATTGCTTTCACATACATTATTCTCGGAGATTTTAATTGGCATAACAGTCTTTGGGGCTCTCCGAACACAGATGAGAGAGGAAGACGCATTGAGGAATTTATAGATAAAACAACTTGTGTCTTTTTAACAATAATACCCCAACATATATACACCATGCTACAGGCTCTCTTACCCACATAGACCTATCATTATGCCATCCATCCATATTACTCGATTATAACTGGAGGGTAAATGATGATCTATGTGGGAGTGACTACTTCCCTATTTTTCTTAAGAATATTGGGACTCCTCTTGATAAACCACTTCCTCGATGGAATGTGCACAAAGCAGATTGGGTCCAATTCCAACACCTGTGCAACGAGGAGCTTACTGTAGTAAAATTCACTAACCTCGATGACCCAATTAAAACATTCACTGAAACTCTTACTTCTATTGCCACAAAAACGATACCAAAGTCCGTCCCAAAACCTACAAAGTTCCTTTTATCTGAAGAATCTTTTATCAATAGATCCGGCCGAAAGGCAGCTCTAAGACGATCCTTGACTTCCCCTACAACTGAAAATTAGAATAATTTTAAAATTTGGAGGGCGAAGGCTCGGCGATCTATTAAGTCCGACAAAAAGAATAGCCGGAAGGAATACATTTCTTAAATATCTTCAAATACATCATCTAAACAGACGGGATCAGGTATGAAAAATAAGTGGAAAACGAAAAACAGCACCATCATCCCATCTTATCAACAATAACCAAATCTTCTCTTCTTCATCTGAAATTGCAAATGCATTTGCTAAAAATATAGCCCAGAACTCATCCGCCAAAAATCACTCCAAAAATCACTCCAAAAAATTCCAAACTTTCACAAAAGACAAAGAAAAGAAACGTCTTAATTTCAAATCATCCAACACAGAAAGTTACCACAAGCCTTTCGATCTCCCCGAGTTGCTTGAATCGCTAAAAAGATCAAACGATTCAGCAGCTGGGCCAGATGAAATTCCGTACCAATTCCTGAAACATTTACCAGTTTCAATTCTTACGCGCTACCTGCAGGGCAGGAATGTAAATATATGCAGATGAGCTCAACGAAATGTGTTCCTCCTCGCCAATGGAAGCGGTGAAAGACTGATTAAGTGACAAGAAACCTTCCAGAAACCTTGAAAAATATGAGGAAAAAGGCCTTTGGAGCAGAATAGTAGAATTATGTTCTGCATACTTGGAGCAGAATAGTAGAATTATGTTCTGCATACTATATGCAGAACATAATTCTACTATTCTGCTCCAAAGGCCTTTTTCTTAATATTTTCAAGGTTTCTGGAAGGTTTCTTGTCTCTTAACCAGTCTTTCACCGCTTCCATTGGCGAGGAGGAACACATTTCGTTGTGCTCATCTGCATATATTTACATTCTGTGTTGCATTTGCCTATATGTCGTTAGTAAACCAAATTGTATTCATGAGACTGTATACTACAATTTACAGTGATTCGGTCAGTGTAGGAATACAGCTTCAGGTGTTGTAGGTTAAAACAATGGTCCCCAGTTACATTCGGTCTAGAGAGCATTCGAATGCTAGCATTTATCTACATAAACCAACACAAAAAAGCAACGCAAGTTATGAGAGTAAAATATTATAATAAAAAAAAATTGATAGGCTCTATTCCTGATCTACAGGAAGTAATCAAATTGTCACTGTCGTCACACAGGGGTTCGTTGTCGAATTGTCAGAAATGCTAGACACGCCAACATTAAAATTCCAGCATTTATAAAAAAGAATCTTACGAAAAATCGGCAGTATCGACGTGGTTTATGTTATTCACTGATGTCAAAGGCCTACTATACTCCAAAATCGAGCCCCTGTGAAGTTGAACATCGTCTGCTAAGTTAGCGACACTGATGTGACCGGTTAGACTGGATTATGTTTCTAATGAAATATCCTTGGAATCGTTTTCATCTACTCTCAAGACGACGTTCATTTAGAATTTAAGAGATAATATTCCTCTGAAAATAACGTATATCCAGTCGATAGAAACATAAGTGTTTCCGAGGAATCGAGTCTGTCCAGTACAATACCCGTTCAACGCCGCATCACTTCTAAATGTTAACCGTATATCATTGCGCCGGAAAACGGCTTTATTTTTAAACAATCAGAAATTATGCATTTGTGAACAATTTGAAGATATCTAGAAACGTTTATAAAATATACTATAAAGCCAAATTGTGCAAAAAACATTTCATGTGATTGCTATTGATAACGACATGAGGGACTTTATTATTCTTTCTGGAAATTTCGGCTGTTCCGGTATTTGAACTTAATGATGTCAGTGATGGGAGAAGCGGCAAATTTAAACGCGTCTTAAGCTACAGTAAATAAAATAAAATTAGAAATGTAAATATAAGCATTGAACTGTTACCAAATGGTAGTATACAGTCGATATGAATACAATTTGGGTGACAGATAAATATTTCATTAGGGTGACATGAAATATCAGTTCAATGCTTAAAAGGATATTTCGCATCTGGATTAAGCAGATGGAACGTAACCATACCCAATGACCAAATGTCCATTCGTTTTAGCGTTCCAATGTCAGCATGTGTAGTGCGTCTAAGAATGGCTTCAGGGGCCATATAAACAGGTGAACCTCTTTATCAAATTTAAAGTGCTTGTTTTATATAAGGTTCGAGTTTGCATCAGCAATTATCTGGATTCCCCAGATGTCAGTAAGTTTGGCTACAACTGGTTTATTGAGCCACCAATACTTCAGATCTTCCTCCCTGCATTCCAAATAATGTTGGTTTGACACAAGGATGTTATCGGGTTTTAAATCACGATGAACTATTCCTTTCTCGTGCAGATAGTCCAGGCCTGTACATATATCTAACGCTAAATGATAGGGCATGTGTTCAAAACCTTCGAAGCCATTAATTCGATCGCACGTTTTCAAAAGATCCTTTACATTTGAAACAGAATCATTGTTCAGATTGAGTGTTTCAAAAGAGAATGACATAAATTCTAGAAGGGAGTTATCAGTCATTGGATATCCGTGAATTTGCAAAACATTTGGATGCCCTTTCAATGATGCCATCAATTTTGCCTCCTTAAGAAATAAATCATTCTCATTGTCTGTATTTTGTAACTCGCAACTCCGCATTTTGCAACTCGCAACTCGAAGAAAGAAACTCTCTTCTTACGCCCTACCTGCAGGGCCAACTCTAATAGAATAAACTAGATTTACATGATTTGGTGTTGTGCATTAGGTACTTTTATTCACTTTTAATTGGAATACTATTTTGGAATAATATATTCCTGGATAAAATGCAGTATATATAATGAGGTAAGTGAGACTTCTGTATCCATGTGTATAAATTGACCATGTGCTGTAGCACGTGCTTATGTTGTTTTGTGTTTATATTCTAGGTGATGGAAGTTCACCTAAGGTCAGATTTATTCATATTCGGAATGGGAGCAATTTCAGATTGTCCAGAATTAATCTCACTTCAGATTTTTGTGCTGTAGATTCTAATTATATATTAATTTATCAAAAAATTGAAGAAAACAAAATTGTTCTTTAAATCTTGAGCTTTATCCACAATATTTTGATGAATTATTGTATTTGATTTTTCGGCATAGCCGTATAATTTTCTTTTGACAGGTGGCGTTACTGGTCAAGATGAAGTATGTGATTGGTCAATGTAGCCGTAAATGCAAAATGCAGATATGCAGTTAAAAACGAAACAAAGATAAGATTGAATGCAAGCTGAATAAGTAGATTATCTTTTTAAATGACACATTAATAAAATCATATTCCTGATTCAAATGCAGTTTTATTATTACTAAAAATGATTCAAACTAAGATAATTTTGTTCTTCGTGCTAAAACGCATTAGTTCGGTAATTTATTTCACCATTATAACCATCAGCATTAAAACTATGCCTTTTATCTTTTTTAAAGATATTTCCTGTTTCTGGTACTTTAGAAATTACCGAAAAAATTGTCTGAGCTGTTATCTCAGCTGCTAAAAACTAGACTTTTTCAAAAGGCTCCGCCTCTTACCTTTTATAATCTACCCTCCCCCCACCCCCCGGTTAATCTCTAACAACATCCCATAAGAGGTCACGTCGGGGTGACCTTTTGGATTAGCCAATCAAATGACTGCTTCCATAATAGTGAATTGTATGTGTCCGAATTAACATGACCAGAGTGCATAGCTGTCAATTTGTTTCAAGTCATTTCGTCACAGAAAACATATAGCTATGAATTTATACATGGTGTACCGAGATGGTTTATTTCAGTTTCGACAAATTGACAATTCACCCTGAAAGTGAAATACCCTGATGCGATGTTAGACGTTCATGTAACGTAGTGAGAATGGCCATCTAAATTTTAATTAGATTGGGTTTCTTCGATGGGGTGTATTCTCCAGTCGACCACCTCTTGTAAGAAATGAATGTAAACAAGAACACCAACGCTAGTAAGTAATGTTTCAACACATAAGGGGCTGCTCGGGTGGGCTGTTCTGAGCTGTTCCGAACTGTTCCGCACAACACGATGACCCGAGTGCAAATGGACAGGAAGTGATATCCCGAGTGCAAATGGACAGGAAGTGATGTCCCGAGTGCAAATGGAAAGGAAGTTGATACTATACAATATGGCGGACATGGCGCTGATGACTGTTGTTGCCGATTTCATGGGTGTATTTGACGCATGGAGGAAGACGGATATAGAACAGGACTGTCTACCCGTATTTCTGAACGGACTGATAGAACTTTTGTAAGCTATTTGGTGTTTTTTAAACGAACATTAATGTTCGGTTATTGCCATCAAGAACTGGACTGAGAAATATGACCATATTTGGTAGCCACATTCACCAATACGCCATCTACTGTCTGTTTCAATGAAATATGGCTGCCCCCATTGCCTTACGCTTCAAATAATTTACTTGCAAAAACATCTTCGTTTTATGTAGTAGTTTTACCGAAAATGTTGAAATGTATTCAGTAGATGTTTTCAAGATGCATACGATTTGAGAAATGCATAACGCTAGCGAAATGTGAAGACTAAATGAACCTGAACTTTGCGAATAACTCCAGGTCAATATATTTATGTAAACAAATATTGCGCAGGCGCATTCGTCTCCGGATGTTTAGAAAGTTTTGCTCTTCCGTGTTCATTCCAAAACGGCTGACATTATAGCATAGGTCTGCAAATATGTCCGCGATTTACTTAAATTTGTAATATATATATTCTAGAATGTTACATCATTATCAACTAGATGAGTATTTCTATAATTTAGAGAAAGAAATATATCAATAACGGCATACGAGACGATACATTGTATCATACTATAGGTACGAGACGATACATTGTATCATACTATAGGTTACTGAACATGTTTGCGAGAAAGATAGATACTAGGTGGCATTTGTGGTCAGGGTGACTGGTCATAGCGTTAACATTGTCATCGATTTCCATATTCCATTTTCCTTTGACGAAAACGACCAATAAATCAAATGCAAATGATAATATCTTGTTGCCATGTGCACGGGATTGGTTGTTGTAGGCGATACTTGGAACGTATTTACTGTTGTAAGGGAGGTAACTGCAAGATTACGGAAATCAAACGTTAAACCAATTTGATTGGTCGTTTCTTCCATGACTTTGGCAATGGGTTTACAATCGAGGTGACAGATAACTACGGCAATATTCAGATGATATCCACAATAACATTTTTAGATACGTGTGGTCGGCAGTTGTCATGTTTAAAATGAACAATTATATAGCTTGTTTTTATTTCGGCAAAGTCGAGAATATTTACTGAAACGGACCACAGGTGAAGCAGACTTGGAAATACCGAAACGAAGAAAAACGGGGCTTAATTATAATATAGGCCTAAATTGGCATTATTTTCAGAGAATTGACCCACATATATGTTTTTCAATGCCTATTTGTATCGTATGTAAAATATTAGAGGTTTACAAATTTTAAATTAATTTTTCATTTGCGAATCGCGGCCCGATTGTCGTTAGAGTTGAATTACCGAAATGGCCGATAGTGGACCCAAATCGACATTTTTACGAGAGAATGGACCCAATATAGGATCTATTAATCTTTGGTGTGTGTATAGAGACCTGGAAGTATTTTGAAAGAATTTGCAAAATACCGAATTCACGATCAAATTTTCGATTGTGACGAACTACTGAGACGGTGTTAGTTCATGTCAAGTCAATCTGATTAAAATCAACTGTTACATGATATGGCTATACGTTTAGTATGCACTACTCCTACGTATTTTTTTTATAGCCGGAAAACGGAAATCCGGATTATCTAAAAACAAATGCAAAAAGACTTGTGATATTCACTTAATTTGATATTCAGCCATTAATTGTTATTTGTAGTTTTATAACTTCTGAAATAGTGTGATTGATTCTCTATATAATATTGCTGTGGAACTTGTGTTATTTTTCAAACAAATTCATTTTGATAATTTGTTAATTTAGAACGTTCATCAAGTCATGATCAAGACTTGAAATTCTCGCTACACCATACTTCAAACACAGTAATCAATGAATTGATCAATTGAAAATTGAAGTCAAGCAAATGAGTTAATATTTACCTAAATAATTTTTCAATATACAACACATGTTCAGATGACTATTTGTGCCATGCTGTTACAAGATTTCAGTTGCAATTCTAAAAGTCAAGCAAATGAATTAATATTTACCTAAATAATTTTTCAATATACAACATATGTTCAGATGACTATTTGTCCCATGCTGTTACAAGATTTCAGTTACAATTCTAAAAGTCAAGCAAATGAGTTAATATTTACCTAAATAATTTTTCAATATACAACACATGTTCAGATGACTATTTGTGCCATGCTGTTACAAGATTTCAGTTATAATTCTAAAATTGAATTAGTATGTAAATATATGTTATACTGTCAATATCCACAAAGCGAGTGTAGTCTACTGTACTCAAAGTCCTGCCAGTAGATAGCGGTACATATACTTACTGCTTACATCTAGTGCTTACTTGTGTGAACTATAAATCAATAACAAAATGGTTCATATATTCCTATATATGACTTCACAAATTATGCGGTGTCTGAAGATCTGAATGAAGTGAATAAACGATGTATTAAATTATTTTTATGAAATATCCAAGTCATAGATCATTCTTTTTTTTAAATACTGATTTCAGGTCCATTTTGGTAATTCAACTATAACGGCAATTAAAATACTTCTCATTTTTTTTAAAGCCGGAAAACGGAAATCCGGATTATCTAAAAACAAATGCAAAAATACTTGTGGTATTCACTTAATTTGATATTTCAGCCGTTAATTGTTTTTTGTAGTTTTATAACTTTTGATATATTGATTCTCTATATAATATTGCTGTGGAACTTGTGTTATTTTTCAAACAAATTCATTTTAATAATTTGTTAATTTAAAATTTTCATCAAGTCATGATCAGGACTTGAAATTCTCACTACACCATACTTCAAACACGGAGTAATCAATGAATTGATAAACTGAAAATTTACCTTAAATATTTTTTCAATATACAACAAATGTTCAGATGACTATTTGTGCCATGCTTTTACAAGATTTCAGTTACAATTCTAAAATTGAATTAGTATGTAAATATATGTTATCCTGTCAATATCCACAAAGCGAGTGTAGTTTACTGTACTCAAAGTCATGCCAGTAGATAGCGTGCGGTACATATACTTACTGCTTACATCTAGTGCTTACTTGTGTGAACTATAAATCAATAACAAAATGGTTAATATATTTCTATATATGACTTCACAAATTATGCGGTGTTGAAGATCTGAATGAAGTGAATAAACGATGTATTACATTATTTTTATGAAATATTCAAGTCATAGATCATTCTCTTAAAAATATTGATTTCAAGTCCATTTTGGTAATTTTACTATGACGGCAATCAGGCCTAGAATGGCGAATAAACCCCTAATATTTTACATATGATTAATTTTGACATTGGAGAACATATAATTGTGTCCATTCTCTAAGCACTGGTAGAATGTACAGAATAGAGGTTCATAAATATATTCTCAAAATTACTAATTACCCCGGTAAATATAACATTTTACATAAACCTCCCATGACTGATGGTGAACTTAAACTTGCAAATCTCCTGTGTCATTCCAATTTTGATATGTGTAAATATATACACGTACTGTATATATATAGTTATAGATATGGAATGCTTCACAATTTGCATACAGTTATGGAATCTTATAACACCCCCAAAAATGTTCTCTCCACATAAAGGATGTGATTTGTGCAATTACATTGCTGAATTGTGTGGTTCAGTATGATTGGATGATCAACATTGGAAAAGGACAATAAATAGGGAATGTGTCGTCCCATCGAATGGATTGTAATCTTTGTGATCAGGTTTGAAGTTGAAAATGAAGCTTGAAGTCTTCTTTTCCTGTTTGCTGAATTATTCGATGAAGATAGTCTTTATCTGGTTGTTATTCTTTATCACATTGTTTACAATACTGTAATTATACCAGAAGTTTATCTTCTCATATACAGATTTATTAACATCAAATGATTCCTGAACAAAAGGAGTCAGGTGTTTTTGTTTTGAAGTACCATAAATGCTTGACTGAGTACAGTTTCAATAGGATACATTCTTAATTCGGGCCTTGATTAGCAGCTCTGGTTTTGGTTTTCAGTAATTCTTTATGTGTGTTTCATCATATTAAGTTGAAATGCAACTATGTATGCTAAACTAACGATGGAACTAGCCTAAATTTAGTGCATATTAGAAGTTGGCATCAATAAGGTCACAGAGTCCTGGCTGTATTATAACTGATGATGCCTTCCCGAAAGAAAGAAGACATATTTTATTTTCATCGATCCAAGATAGATCAACAAACTTCCAATTTCAATTAGGACCTTACAGAAACATGCATGTGTACAATCAAATCAGAACAGCTGCAAACATTTCAAATTATTTGCAATTAATTCCTAAACCGATATCAGTAAATTTATCAACTTAAAACTTAGAAGATTACTGATTTTGCATTAAACAATAATGTTCGTTTACAGTACTTCCAGTACTTTGATTTCATAAAAAAAACAAACGAAATACTATAAAAACAGATCTGCATATTGTACGGTACCGTGCCAAAAGCTAGTAGTACTGGAGTAGGCAGTCTATATGTGCTTGACAAGCTAACATTAAAGCGACTATTCGGGGAAGAAATAGGTCAAAGTTGAAAAAACAGCAAATTAATAAAGAAAATACTCTCTTATGAAAAATTCTGATTTAAGTTTTGGCGATATGTAACCCCTAGAATTAAAAAAAAAAAATTCAGGGAAATCCTCTCGCTGTCGAATGACGAGATAAAATGCAAATTTCCCGCAAATTTGGGCGCATGCGCAAGAATCTAGGTTTGTAGAATGTAAACATAACCGACAGAAACATGGCTTTCGAAGCCAAGAGATATCGGCCTAAAACTGTTACGAGTTCGGCAACAGTGACGTAAACAGAAATGGTCACAGGACAACCCGGTCGTACGACTTGGGAAGCAACACACTAGGTGGGAGTCATTTAAAGAAGAAAATGGTTGCTCTACAAACGAGAATGCAGCACGGATTCTTCTGGATAAGTGGTAAGCCCGTAGCCTGCGTAGGGTCAGTTCTATTGTCGCATGTAACTCGTAAATTCCATAATTTTGTTGGCAAACAATACATAAAGTATGTTGCTTGAGCAAATAATATTGGTGTATGGCTTTAAATACAAGTTCCGTTTTGTTCCATTCTTTGAAATGTGGTGAAAATTACGATTTGTGGGGAAAAGATTGTCATTATAACTGTATAATTCTTAGCAGTACATTATTATTTTTACATTTTTCAGGTACACTTCAGTGACACAAGAAGTTCATGCAGGTGAAGACATCTCAACACCAGTTGGAACTTCTATGGGACCGCCATCACATCTGTGCACCCCGACACCAGTTACATCTACGACTGCACATGCCCATAAAGAACCTATAGATAGACCTGTACAAATGTCCGATGTCTCAGATATAGAGTAAGTTCTTGGATCTAACTATGTTTGATTTATAACCTCTCAAAATATACATTGATGTATCTTAATTTTTTTATTCAGTGTTTATCATTCTGTGTTGAGGTAAACTGTAGCAGGTCACACATAAATGACATTGTAATTCCATAAATGTTTTTACAACTTATTTTAACTGTTAGACCCAGCACAATATTGTAGGTAGGGTGAGCAGTCAAACATACTCAATTTATATTCTGTAATTATAAACATGCTTTGCTGCTGCATGTCATGAATTATACATCATTTCGGGAATATATATTTGCTTTTAAAAGAATTGTGTAATTTTTCATCATTTTAATATTTCAGAGCTCAGTCATCACACTCGTCTGATTTATCTGGTGTGGACGCATTACAATCAGACTCCGAGAGTAACATTAATGCCAGTTTGCTTTCCCGTTACCAACAGAAGGCTAAAGAGGCTGATACCTCATTTATTGAGTAAGTTTGTTGTGTTATTTTTTATGGTGTGTTCTTGTTGCTATAATAATACATTTACTTGTATATAGTAAAGAGGTATTGGTACGCCCCATATCCCTGCAGGACATTATGTTCTGTCAACTGTCATCCTGCACACAATCTGGTTTGGTCTGTCTCCAGCACTTGTCATTGGAACTATAAACTTGGGAAACGTTACTTTTACCCAGATGAGAAGTATGTACCAAAACTAGTTAACTGTGACCTTTATTTTGACATTAAACATATATAAAGGATTTGGCTTATGCTGACTATTACATTAATTGTCTCAAGAATTTAACTTACTTATTTGGTCTCGGCTCTACCAAGGAGAGTATGTCTTATTGGACCTTCACTAACAAAGTCCAACATTAAGAGAAAACAAAACTTTCAAAAGCAGAATATGTTATACACACTGTTGTTTTTTACTTGTTAATTATTAAATGAGGATTTCTCTGTCAGAATCATAGTTTTGTGGGTTTGAACTCCTGCTATGGTAAAGTTTGAAATATTTATTGTATTTCCAAGAAAAATTGTTCTTTATCCAGGTGTGTTCGTGGTTATTATCTCACCTGGTAAAAAGGATCAAGGTGAACTCATGTCATACTGTCGAGTCTGTCTTTATAACCGCTGGTACCCATTGTACAAATGGTAGGACTGAGTGACCCAACAGGGGGCTGGGGGACAGGGCCAAAAGTGGTTAATACAGGTCCTATGGCCCTCTTGCTATAAGACACTTTGCTTCCATTTGACTTTCAAAATAATGAAATCATCTGTCAAAAAGACTATTTTCATAGCTTATATTTTACTATGGATTATGACTTATGTTTAGATGCCAATGGGTTCTGTTCACTTTTGCTTTGGATTTATTGTAGAGTTACTTTAATTGGAGAAAGTGAAGATGATGAAAATGAGGAAGAGTTGTACAAAGAGGACCCAACATATAATCCAAGTTATAGTGAGATTGAGGAAGAGGAGGAATACAACCTAGATCTTGACATGGATTTGGAAATGTCATTATGGTAATTTACTAAAAACTAAAACTTTTCTGTGATAAAAATCATATCTCCCCAAGTCCACTACCAGTCATCCACATTGCCTCAGTGCTTTCTAGATAAATGTTGCTGTCATATTGATTTCATTTACTGAATGAGCAACTCAGCAGCTGGTCTCTTTACTTCTAGTTCTACTTGTAATTTGTCCCCCTGCAGGTAGGGCGTAAGAATTGTACCTGCTGCCCCCATTGCATGATCGTAAGAGGCGACTAAATTTGGGATCTTATCTTTTCTCTTCTTTCTGAACAACTTTCTTCTTCCTAATGTCTCCCTTGACAATGCGTCACTTTTGGCCTTTAGTTGAGCGTTCGCCCCTGTGAGGAAGGCGTTGGGCCCTGTCCCCTAGCCGAGATGTATGAATAATGAAATAATTGTATACTGCTAGGCAAGATATCTGTCTTGATATGAATAATAATAAAAAAATCTACTTTCAGTCAAGATGGAGAGGAATTCTACACCATGTAATAAACAGACATGAGTGGCTAGTTGGAGATGGCATGCCCCTTTGCCTGAACCAGGACCTGATGAGGAGACAAAGTGGCTTGATGCAGAAAGTGATGCCCACCAGGCATTGGAGAAACTTGTGTATGACACACGCTTTCTTCATACACTGAAGTACTGTGTGAACTTCAGGTACTAAGCAATTTGTTGAATACTAATTGGGATTTTCTGGTTAGACATAACCGTCTTTATGTAACTTTGAAAAAAAAATAATAACAGGAAAATAGAAAGGTATAACACAATATTTCATATTAACATTGTATTTATTGATGCACAGTTTACCAGTACAATCTGAATCAACTTAATTGTCCTTTGTACTTTTGGCCTTTAGTTGAGCGTTCGCCGCTGTGAGGAAGGTTTTTGGTTCTGTCCCCTAGCCGAGACATACCAGAGTCTTTAAAAATGGTAGTTGCTACTCCTGCTTAGCGCTCAGCATATTTGGAGTGGGACGACTGGTTGGCCTGTTGTCAGTATAATGTGACCGGGTGGGGTGTGCTGCTGGGTGTCTTCGGCAGTATGCTTCAGTGAGATAGCACTTTAAATCGGCAAAAGTTCCGGCCTATCACAAGGAGACTTGACACGAACATACCGCAGCCTCCCAAAACACACATACGCACTCACCACACGCATACATGTCGCACGCACGGGAGGCCGTCCTTAAATGACCTTAGATGTTAATAGGACGTTAAACAAAATAAACCAAACCAAACCAATCCTTTGTAGCAAGTGTTGCATTTATATTTTATATAGGTATTTGTGACATAACACTTTCAGTTACTTGTAATAAAACAACATGCAGCATACCATTATAGGAAATCACCACAGATGGAAGACTATTTCTAAATAGCACAAAGAAATGATTCGCTCATCATTATATACCGGTACCCATATCTTTTCAAAGCAATTGATATTGACAAAAAAGGTACAAAAGTGTTAGTGTTTCTTAGTTTAGATGCAGTTTCAATGACTAAATAGATCAATAAGCTATGTGATTTTTCTTGTAGGCATACTGGCGAGCTCGATAATTTTCATGAAAACAATTTGATGTATGCTGCAAAGAGATTTGCTTACAGGTACTTTTTAGCAATCATACTTTACATACATTTTATTCATTACTGATATTCTGATAATGCATTAGGTTATATAACATCAAAAGAAATAGAGTCAAAACAGTGGAATTTTTTTCATTTCTTTCCAAGATGCATATTTTAATTTATATAACCTATATAAGAGGTCTAATGGGCCTGAATCACTCATCTGCTCCTAAAACAACTTTTATGGTAATCTAGGTCATTTATAGACAGTCCTCTAATTAATGCTGATTACCGCTTCCTTACTATCAGAGGAAGCTAGTTAGCTTTATTCATGTAAGATCCATGGCCATGTGACCTTTATTAAAGGTCAAGGTCATACATTTGAAAAAGAAAAAAAAAACTTGGAAGCACTTCACACCAGCATGCTACAGGCCTATTAACAAGTCCCAGGGCCTCTTGGTTATTGAGAAGAGCATATTTAAGGTAAAAAATGACGCCATCTGAATTAGAAATGTAATGGAAATATACTTTAATTGTCAATTTATTTTTCTTGTACAGCTATCCAATGTATGAGGCACGCAACCAGTTGGCAGTCATTGACTATAAAATGCACAAAGACCGTAAACATGCCAAGGACAAATCGGGAAAGCCTATGTAAGTGATTGTTTGCAATTTCGCTATTTGATAAGAGATGTTACTAAGCCGGATATGAGATCCCCCCTCCCCCCTTTTTTCATTTTTCTTATATGGAGTAGATCCTAGAGGCTGAGTTGGTTCAACATAACACAAATAATCTCATTATTTTTCATTGTAATTCGTGTCTTTCCATTGGCTGAAAACGTAACACGTGACGCACTATAAATAAGCTGTGTAAACTTTTACAATAATATTGTAAACCTCGCATTACCATAAATAGATGTGACGCAGCGTTCATCTTTCGGGTGCTCTCGGACTTTCTCTATTGCCGTAACGAACACCCGTGAATGACCGAACGTACGTTTGTTGACACAATGGCGACTGCACGGTTTGCATCGGTTGACGGAGATGAACTAAAAGGAATTATAGACAACATAGACTCTGCGAACACGAAAAGGACGACTATGACATCTGTAAAACTGTTCAGGGAATATCTATCAGCCAAAAATTACGCCACGGACTTTGAAAATTTCACACAGGATGATTTGGACTCGAAGCTGTCAAGTTTCTATGTGGAAATGAGAAACAAGAATGGTGACATGTATAAGAAGTCAACGCTCATTTCTTACAGGCACGGGTTGCAACGACACCTTGAAAAGTGTAGATCTGACAATATAGATATCACAAATCACAACATCTTTCGAAAATCCTCGCAGGCATTCAAAGGGATGTCTAAGGAGCTAAAACGCCAGGGACTAGCCGCTGTCAACCACCACCCACCTGTAAGCGATGGAGATTTAAAAAATCTCTATCATTACCTTCTCCGGGGCAATTTGGAAGATGCCCAACTATTGCAATATAAGGTACATGTATACAAATTTCTATAGATATGCAAAATAAAACAATGTTAAATTAAAAAGGCCATTTACATATTAGGTAACTACATTGAAAGGGGGGGGGGGGGGGGGGGTGATCAATGACAATGACCTATATGTCATATATCTCACTGGTTTGATCTAGGTCAAGGTAAGATACAAGTAATTAAAATATTCTACATTCAACACTGAATTTCTTAGTAAAATATAGATGGTTGATTGTGTAATATGAACTGACATGAAAAATTAAATACTCTTTTCTTCAAAAAGGTGTTTATCGACCTGATGTTGCATTTTGGGAGGCGAGGGAGAGAGAATCTTGCTACCCTGACACGACAAGATTTTGCTGTAGGCCGAGACGATGAGGGCGCTTTGTATGTATACAAGACCACAGACGAACTGACAAAAAATCACCAGGATGATTCACAAAAATCTTCAGATGGAAGAATGTATGAAGTTAAAGGTAAACAAATTTCCTACAACAAACAATATGTGTATGTCATGGGTGTACAAACTAATGTTTTTTTTTTTAAATATCAGATTAAGTTGTTTTTGCAATACATGTCTGTTGGAAATAAGGTAAGATTTCAATGGGACACAGACTTATAAACAAATTACGACATAATATTTTAAAACATTTGAATTTAAATAAAGAAACAAAGTTATGAAAATTGACAGAAGAACAGGTTATGATTCAATCATGATAAAGTTTAAAGAAATATGTACATTTTTTGTTGTTCTTTTTCAGAATCTATGGAATGTCCTGTGAGATCTTTTGTCAAGTATATAAGAAGACTCAACCCCAACTGCTCCCGTCTGTTCCAGAAGGCCAGAAAGGACCCTAAGGATCGCATTTTTTATGACAATATTCCTCTTGGACATAACAGGATTGGGTCATTTATGACAGAAATAAGTAAGGCTGCATCACTCTCCGTGGTTTACACTAACCACTCCCTACGTGCTACCACAGTGCATGTCTTGGATAGTGCGCATATTCCTAGTAGGCACATAATGACAGTTACGGGACATAAGTCCGAGTCATCACTAAAAACCTACTCTGGTAAGACAGATAATGCTACAAAGCGATTGATGTCTGAAACCATCAGCAAAAAATGTGAATCATCAAGATCTAAAGGTGTCCTGGTCCAAAAAACAACCAATGTAACCCATCAACAAGTAAGTGATGATCAAGAAGGATTACAGCTCACACAACTGACTAATAGTCAAACTGAAACATTCTTCAGTGATATTGGTGGTGGATTTGATGAGAATACTTTCTTGGATTTTATGGATCCCCCTCCAGCTTCATCTACCATTAGTGCACCAAATCCTCAGTCGGTTGAATCACAAAATCCTCAGACTGTGACTGCTCCTAGTGCTCTGGAAGGCATGCCTATGCCCTCATTTGCGAATTGCAGCAACTTTACTATCAACTTTAATTTTGTTTTGCCTAAACAGTAATTTACAAATGTGTATCAAAATTGTTGATTTTGTTTGTGTTAAAATATTCTTGATGAAATTTATTACTTATTAAATTTAAATTTGAAGAACTTGTTGTTATTTTTAAAAAATTATCCAAGACCACAGTTGAGGAAGTTTACAATACCATTTTATAATTTTTTTTAGAAAAATAATAAAGTAATTGTAGCATGTTGATTTCGGTCAACACCTGGTTTTATCGACCTGAGAAAAAAAATATCGACCGAGACCTACCTTCGGTCTCGGTCGATATTTTTTTCTCAGGTCGATAAAACCAGGTGTTGACCTCATCAACATGCTATAATTGTATATTATCTTAGATCTTATCTATATACCTTAGAGCTGTGTGGGAAATTATTTATATTTTTGTTGCGAGACAAAATATAGAAAAACGGCACAATAATGTATTTTTTTCTCCTCAGGTATGTAAGGAAGTATTCCAAAAGAAACAAAAATTGGAGTGCTGTTCCAGTAACAGAACGGAAAACATACCAACACATTCCTGACCTCCTGAGAAAGGTACTATTTGCCTAAGAACACCATGTGGGACCAATCCCATAAAGGTTTCCCTTGGAGGAAGGTGATCCAAGACTTATAAAAAGGACCTTGGCTGAGATACCCCCCCTTCCAACAAAGGAACTGGTCCTCAAGAAGAAATCCAGGTTCCAGGACTGAACTTATATCATCATATCAGAATACATTGTATACCTGGAAGTGTGAATAATGAAATTTCAAACATTTACATTACAAAGTTATGAAACTAAATGAACAGTAGAATAATTTCCTCTACAAAGATGTTAGTACAAGAGGTCATGATCAATAGACTGCATGTTCACTGATTTACGAAATACATATTAAATCCCGAATTTGATTGATGCCTATTCATATAAGTATGTTACTGGTCAAGTGACATCACCTTGGGTCTCGTGGTTGTTGGGAAGATATCAATTATTTCGTAGTAACGATACCAGATGACAGACGAAATGCAACAGCATATACCATAAACCAGAGCAAGCTCTGTTTCTAGATTATTACTGTCGTCGAAATGCAATAGCATATACCATAAACCAGAGCAAGCTCTTTTTCTAGATTATTACAGTCTATGCCAGTCGATGTGGGAGGAATCCAACGTAGGTCCCTGTCCTTGAAGGGAAAACTGTCCTTATTTTCCAAATTACACAACTTGGTATAACCCGCCTCACACCTTGTCCCAAGCGTCCATGTCGCCAAAGGGTGAAATTTCTGTAGGCACTGTGCCTCATGGCCTTGTTATTGTCCTCACCCTGTACGCCCCGTCGCCCTAGCATATCCCTGTGGTAGGCATTGCCAAGGGCTTATACCTGTGGGTCCAGGACCAGTGTCTCCATTTGCTGTAGGGAACAACCAACCAAATGAAAAAATATATTTTTGAAACAGCCCCTGTGTATAGAAAGTTGAGCCAAGGATAAAATGTCTGGCAGCCACTGATTGGCCAGTATGCTATGAAGTGAGAAAATAGATATGTAGCCTGATAGGTAACTATCAATAAGAAATGTTGATATACATTTCGTAAGTCCGATTTGTTTTTAAACGAACATTAATGTTCGGTTATTGCCATCAAGAACTGGACTGAGAAATATGACCATATTTGGTAGCCACATTCACCAATACGCCATCTACTGTCTGTTTCAATGAAATATGGCTGCCCCCATTGCCTTACGCTTCAAATAATTTACTGGCAAAAACATCTTCGTTTTATGTAGTAGTTTTACCGAAAATGTTGAAATGTATTCAGTAGATGTTTTCAAGATGCATACGATTTGAAAAATACATAACGCTAGCGAAAAGTGAAGACTAAATGAACCTGAACTTTGCGAATAACTCCAGGTCAAACCAATATATTTATGTATACAAATGTTTACAAATATTGCGCAGGCGCATTCGTCTCCGGATGTTTAGAAAGTTTTCCTCTTCCGTGTTCATTCCAAAACGGCTGACATTATAGCATAGGTCTGCAAATATGTCCGCGATTTACTTAAATGTGTAATATATATATTCTTGAATGTTACATCATTATCAACTAGATGAGTATTTCTATAATTTAGAGAAAAAAATATATCAATAACGGCATACGAGACGATACATTGTATCATACTATAGGTACGAGACGATACATTGTATCATACTATAGGTTACTGTACATGTTTGCGAGAAAGGTAGATACTAGGTGGCATTTGTGGTCAGGGTGACTGGTCGTAGCGTTAACATTGTCATCGATTTCCATATTCCATTTTCTTTTGACGAAAACGACCAATAAATCAAATGATAATATCTTGTTGCCATGTGCACGGGATTGGTTGTTGTAGGCGATACTTGGAACGTATTTACTGTTGTAAGGGAGGTAACTGCAAGATTACGGAAATCAAACGTTAAACCAATTTGATTGGTCGATTCTTCCATGACTTTGGCAATGGGTTTACAATCGAAGTGACAGATAACTACGGCAATATTCAGATGATATCTGTGGTCGGCTGTTGTCATGTTTAAAATGAACAATTATATAGCTTGTTTTTATTTCGGCAAAGTCGAGAATATTTACTGAAACGGACCACAGGTGAAGCAGACTTGGAAATACCGAAACGAAGAAAAATGGGGCTTAATTATAATATAAATTGGCATTATTTACAGAGAATTGACCCACATATATGTTTTTCAATGCCTAATTGTATCATTTGAAAATTATTAGAGGTTTACGAATTTGAAATTAATTTTTCATTTGCGAATCGCGGCCCGATTGTCGTTAGAGTTGAATTACCGAAATGGTCGATAGTGGACCCAAATCGACATTTTTACGAGAGAATGGACCCAATATAGGGCGAATCGCGGTGACGTCACAAAGTCACGTGATTTTGAGTGGTAGGCAACACTGGAGTACTCCAAGCTATCCGCCATTACTTGTTTACATTATATGGGTCGATAGATGCTGAACCTATTAATGCGATTATGCCGACATCTTGCTGTGTCATCGGTTGCAATAGCAGAGGGGATGCAAGGACAAAGTTGTCATTTTACAGATTCCCAAAGAAACCCGAGAGAAAACGACTTTGGTTGGCGGCATTGAAAAGAAAAGACTGGACTCCAAACGACAGCCATCGTGTCTGCGGTCGCCATTTTATCAACGGTGTGTAATCGTTCTTCGGTAGATCAAAAATAACCATAGTTTAAGATAACTGACAATACAATATACACTCCTGTTGTTTTTGTTCTGTATGTGAAGAATGTTAATTTAAAGTTACATCATTATACGGAACATTTTGATATTTAATTTACACAGTATTTTGAGCGCCCCTATATAGGCTACTGTAAACGATTCCCCATCATAGATCTAACACTTACCAAATAGTTCTTGGCTTGAGTCTAGTCGGTAAGCAGACGAGCTTACTTACACTAGTCTTATATTAAAATGATTCATATGAAGGGATCAATAACGCAGATTGTTTGTTGTAACATATTGTTTTGATTTTCAATCTTTATTGTGAATTAAGTTTTTAAGAGGCCTTTTTTACAGTCATTATAGACACCTATTTCATTGAACACACACATTTCAATAAAGTCATAACTTTTTTGAAACTGTTTAGAATTTAGATACTGTAAATGTAGTTATCTCCTGTTATAAATTAGATAATAGTTGCACCTGCTTGAATATTATATGTTCATATAATTATATTGAGTATATTTTTTTCTTTGCAACTTCTATAACAAATGTTTCTTATTTCAGGTAAGAGCAATGACCCCCTTGATCCAGACTATGTCCCTTCTGTTTCTATGGGATATGAACCTTTACGGCAAGTAACACCAGGATCCAAGAGACATGTCAGACTCCACAAGAGAGAGGAAGAGATTGCCAAGAAGGAGAATACTTCCCTAGCTGCCAACATATTGCTAGAACTCTCCGCATCGGAGCCAAAGAACCAGTGTGATCCTGTTGCAGATCTAGACCCTCATGCACATTGCATCAACACAATAACTCGACTTCAGAGGCAGAATAGTCAGATGCAGCAGGAGCTTCAACGATTACAAGCTGAGAATGAGGATTTACGGGCATCAGTGGATAAGGTATCATTTGGACCAAATCTTAAAGATAATAACAGCAGGACAACTTCCTATACTGGGCTACCATCATATGCTTGTTTCCTGTGGTTACTGAACTATGTTGTGTCTGTTTTACCAAAGAAGCAATGTTTAGATTCTGCCAGTGTTCTGATGATAATTTTGATGAAGTTGAGGATGAATGCATTGAACTTTGACTTGGCAGTCCGCTTTAGATGCTCAGAATCAGTCATTTCAGATGTTGTGAATAATACAATACCAGTTCTGGCATCGAAACTGGCATTTCTCATTCACTGGCCAGAAAAAGATGACATTATAAGAACAAGAGGCCCATGGGCCTTAACGGTCATCTGACAAACACTTACACTTACAGCAGGGACACACACCCCAATCCAGCATTATTACCATAAATTATTTATCGCAGCCAGTTATGTTTTAGATCAAATTTGGTTTTTATCCATTTAGCTTGTCCAGGAAGAGCAGCATCATAAAGCAAAATTTTAGCCAAGTTCCCATTTTTGGGGCATGCCCCTCTGTCCCAATGGGTCAGACAAGACTCATTTATATCAATAAGGATTGCCTTTCCCCAAAAATTCACCAAAGTTCCCCTTTTGGGGCCCCGCCCCTCTGGCCCTAGGGGTCAAACCAGCCTCATTTATATAAAATATGATTGTCCTCCTCCAATGATGTTTCACACCAAATTTGGTAATAATTCACTATGGGTGTTAGGAGGAATAGGATTTTATAGCAAAATTTCATCAAAGTTCCCCTTTTGGGGCCCCGCCCCTCTGGCCCCAGGGCTCACACCAGCCTCATTTATATAAAATATGACCACCCTCCCCCAATGATGTTTCACAACATATCTGGTTGAAATCTACTAAAGGGTTAAGGAGGAGTAGGATTTTATAGCAAAATTTCATCAAAGTTCCCCATTTGGGGCCCCATCCCTCAGGCCCCAGGGGTCACACTAGCCTCATTTATATAAAATATGACCGCCTTCCCCAAATGATGTTGCACAACATATCTGGTTGAAATCCACTAAAGGGTTAAGGAGGAGTAGGATTTTATAGCAAAATTTCATCAAAGTTCCCCTTTTGGGGCCCCGCCCCTCAGGCCCCAGGGGTCACACCAACTTCATTTATATAAAATATGACCGCCCTCCCCAAATGATGTTTCACAACATATCTGGTTGAAATCCACTAAAGGGTTAAGGAGGAGTAGGATTTTATAGCAAAATTTCATCAAAGTTCCCCTTTTGGGGCCCCGCCCCTCAGGCCCTAGTGGTCACACCAGCCTCATTTATATAAAATATGACCGCCCTCCCCAAATGATGTTTCACAACATATCTGATTGAAATCCACTAAAGGGTTAAGGAGGAGTAGGATTTTATAGCAAAATTTCATCAAAGTTCCCCTTTTGGGGCCCCGCCCCTCAGGCCCCAGGGGTCACACCAACTTCATTTATATAAAATATGACCGCCCTCCCCCAATGATGTTTCACACCAAATTTAGTTGTAATCCACCCAAGGGTAAAGGAGGAGTAGGATTTTATAGCAATATTCACCTAAGTTCCCTGTTTGGGGCCCCGCCCTTCTGGCCCCAGGGGTCAGACCAGCCTCATTTATATAAAATATGATTGCCCTCCCCCAATGATGCTTCAAACCAAATTTGGAAGTAATCCACCCAAGGGTTAAGGAGGAGTAGCGTTTTGAAAGAACAAGTTTACGGACGGCGCACGGCGGACGACGACGGACGAAGCACGATGACTATAGGTCATCCTGACCCTTTGGGTCAGATGACCTTACAATGCCTGACATAGTAAGACAACATTTCAAAGGATGTTGATGCATCATAGACTGTACAGAGATTTTCATTGACCGCCCTGGAAATTTGACAGCGAGAGCATCTACTTGGTCAAATTATAAACACAATAACACTTTGAAGCTTTTAGTTGCTATAACCCCATGTGGTGCCATATCGTACTTGTCCAGAGTATTCGGTGGTAGAACTTCAGACAAGATAATCACTCAGCGTTCTGGATTTCTTGATTTGATTTCTTATAATGATGTTGTTTTAGCAGACCGTGTTTTTTTGATTTCTGAAGAACTTGTTTCAAGAGGTGCAACACTTGTCATCCCCGCCTTTACCCGTGGACTGGTCCAACTGAGCCAGAAAGACATTGAAAGAACGCGCACCATTGCTAGAGTTAGGATACATGTCGAACGTGCCATTGGACGCTTAAAAACCTTTAAGGTCATTAGTGGCCCTATGCCTATGAGTTTAGTTCCACATGTAGACTCTGTCGTAACAATCTGTGCAGCTTTGTGTAACTTGCAACCAAGTTTAGTAACATAAAAAAATATGTGCATAATTTTCATATTGTATATCCTGTGAGAAAGTGAAAAAGTTTTTCACTTTAATTTATTGACACTTATAATTTATTTACACATGGATAATTGTTTGAATTCCTACACCCAGTTGTGTGTACTGTTGATGCTTGTATCAGTGAATTTACTGCAATTATCTGATAAGTTGTGTGCAATATAACTGAGGAAAAAATACCGAAGAGATTGGACTGTTCAAGTTATTTAATCATATTGCAATTGTAGTGATATCATTCATGTTTCAATTTATAAATGTATAATCACACATTAAAAATCACTTGCTTATAATCACTGAATTTGTGTTCTAATTTCAAGGGAATCCAAATGACAAAGACATGGTTATTGTAAACCTGTCAAGTCTGGAGTAAATAAAGTTCACAACTTAAATGTTCACATGACAAGTTCACACCTGTCGAGGCTGGAGTAGAGTTCACCACAACTTAAATGTTCACACAACAAGTTCACACCTGTCGAGTCTGGAGTAAATAGTTCACAACTTAACGATCACATAATTAAGTTCACAACTTGCAAGTTGGACAGAACCAAGCCCCTCTTGGTTTCCTCCTAATGTTCATGCATCCATAGTGAAACCATTCATTTGGACAATCTGCATTTGAACATTGTACCATCTTGCCGTATGCTGGTTCTTGGCATATACAGTAGAGGTTCTCTTCCTCCAGTTTGTCTGCTGCGGATGACTCAGAATTATAGAGACGTCTTGTCAGGATCTCTGGTAGTATATGGTCCATGAAAAATGTGTTGCACTTTGTTAGCACTTTCTGACAGTAATCGGTGTCATATGGAATGATGTTCACTATCATGTCCTTCTCTGTATATATTATGAAATCACAAAACTGAACCCGGTGAACAGACATCTGCAGTTGTACCTGAGTATAATATTTATGTCCACGCTTGAGCTTCAGGTCCTTATCAAGGCAAAAGGTGCCGTCAGATTTCACTGCATGGTCAATTTGTGATTTCCTGTGTTTGTAAGGGCACTTTATTTCCACAGTTCCTTTGCCACAGCACGCACATTCACGGATACCATCTGATGAGGCTCCAAGATACGGCCTATTGGAATCGATCAGGAGACCAGACTTTCTGACAACAAAGTTCGAATGGACAGATGTCATGGCTTTCCTGTACTGCTCCCTAGCTGTGTCCTCATTGTCCAATCCCCACGAAACAGATTTTGTCTTCGAAAGATCGTAGGACTGATATCCAACAATTCTCCGTACTAAATTGTCTGGCTTTAGTGCTGTCTCTCCTCACAAACACATCATGGGCTTTACTGGCTGTAATCCTGCCCTTCCTATGTTCAAACCACCGGCTACACACATTCTGGTTCCTTGTTGATTGTTCAATAAAGGAAGCTTGGTCATGTGTTACAATATAACTTGTCCATACCTCTTGGCACTTGCCCTTCAGTTCATCTGTATCACTGGGGATGTTGTCTGTACAGAACAGAGATGTGATTGTAGCTGGAGCCTTTTCTGTTTTTTTCGGCTTCTCGACTGTCTCTTGGGGACCAACAGGTGGAATTGTGGTGAAAAATACGGCACCTGGACACACATCTTTTAGGGCTTTGATGATGTCATCTGAGGGTAAAGGGTCCCTGCTTGTTGCATGAACAGTTGCTACAGGATGTGTTCCATTTCCATCCTTTAGTATACCCTGCATTTCGGACACTGTCTTGGGCTCAATCTGCAGGAATAATAGTGAAAAATGAACACATTGCAATATTTTCAATGCACATTTTTAATCAAGTCTCATGGGTCAACAGAAACTTTATACCAGTAAATAGTGTTACTACAGATTTCACACTACACAGCATTCATATATTGTTCTTGATCATTAACTGTCACTTAATAAAGAGTTAATTATGTTTTACAAACATTACTATGTATTTCATTTTAATACCAATACATCATGACATTAACTTCACACACATGGAATAAGATCTAATCTAGAACTACCAACATGTTAATGGCTGACTAAAGTATTATTGATGATATTTACCTCCTTTCGAAATGTGCTGTTCCATTTACAGATGTCACTAGTTGATGATTTGGTTGTCAAACCCATGTGAACGGCAATCTGTATTTTAAACATGAGTGCGGCAATATGGCTACAGGCCTCTCCGAGTCTGAAAGAGAAATGTAATGTCACATTAACATAGATTAAAGCAACAAAAGACCAAATATTTTAAATAATTTGATACATTGTCTTTCAAAACAAACAGGAGCAAATATAATTAAAAGTACAGAAGCTATTAGTAACATAACTACTTAAGTAGTTTCCTCTCCCTAAATATTAACTTATGTTAATTTATTATGATAATAATTTATATAATTAGAACAAAATGGAATTATGCAAATTTTAAAAATACTTCATCTTCAGAAGCTTTGATATGTTACTGAAATAATATAGTTATAATTACCCTGCCATGCATGTGCAATGTGCACAATAGATATTGCCACTGTCTTTGTTGACACATATCCATGGTTGGTGAGGCTTATCATTCACTCTCTGCGATGGAACAACCTTTGCCTTGAGGAAACAGAAGAGGTTCCTATCATCCAAAGGATGGTAGTACACTTCCTGGACATGTCCACTCTGCACATACCTAGAGGACAGATCAGTGATCATTTGTTACAATCTCAGTAAAACAAAACACATAGACTATGCAAGTGAATCAACAAGACTGCACCGATGGGGTTATCCAGGAACAGAAACGATCTAAAACAGTGACACAGATTAAGAATCTGCACGTTACTGTATCGACACCTTTCTACACAAAGGTAAACATCATCCAGGTGTGTCGTCACGTGACCAAATCAAATTCTCCCCGCGAAAGGTAAATGATAAATGTTTATTATGTATCGACGGTTTAAATACAGCGAAACTCCGACATCAGATCACTTTTCTATTTAATTATTTCATTGGTTTTGTGCCTACCTGTATGCGTCCAACGATTTGTAGGCTTTCATAGATTCCTTGGTGTATACACCTGGGCTGTCGATCAGGTAGTTATAAATATCGCCGTAAGTTAGGTCTGGCCAGGTAGATATGTCGTTTACCCATCCCGAGGATAATCTGTACGGATTAGGTAAAGACTTCTGCCCCTTGTCGTAGGTCAACTTCGTTTCATATCGCTGCCTTGCCTCGCGTGGCTGATCCTCGATATAATATGCGATATCGCCTTCGCTTTCAGGTATCTTCCTCGTAGTAATCTTTGTGTCCGCCATTGTTTTTGCCTACCAGTGTTAAGCCACGCCCTAATAGTGACGTCACAAAATGGCCGCGCGATTCGCCCTATAGGATCTATTAATCTTTGGTGTGTGTATAGAGACCATATGCATTTTTTTCCTTTACCTGGAAGTATTTTGAACGAATTTGCAAAATACCGAATTCACGATCAAATTATCGATTGTGACGAACTACTGAGACGGTGTTAAGTTCATGTTAAGTCAATCTGATTGAAATCAGCTGTTACATATGTACACATGGCTACGTTTACTATGCAATACGCCCACGTATTTTTTTTTTCAAAGACGGAAAACGGAAATCCGGATTATCTAAAAACAAATGCAAAAAGACTTGTGATATTCACTTAATTTGATATTCAGCCATTAATTGTTATTTGTAGTTTTATAACTTCTGAAATAGTGTGATCGATTCTCTATATAATATTGCTGTGGAACTTGTGTTATTTTTCAAACAAATTCATTTTGATAATTTCTTAATTTAGAACGTTCATCAAGTCATGATCAAGACTTGAAATTCTCGCTACACCATACTTCAAATACAGTAATCAATGAATTGATAAATTGAAAATTGAAGTCAAGCAAATGAGTAAATATTTACCTAAATTATTTTTCAATATACAACACATGTTCAGATGACTATTTGTGCCATGCTGTTACAAGATTTCAGTTACAATTCTAAAAGTCAAGCAAATGAGTTAATATTTACCTAAATAATTTTTCAATATACAACATATGTTCAGATGACTATTTGTGCCATGCTGTTACAAGATTTCAGTTATAATTCTAAAATTGAATTAGTATGTAAATATGTTATACTGTCAATATCCACAAAGCGAGTGTAGTCTACTGTACTCAGTCATGCCGGTAGATAGCGGTACATATACATACTGCTTACATCTAGTGCTTACTTGTGTGTACTATAAATCAATAACAACAAGAGGCCCAGAGGGCCTGCATCGCTCACCTGGATAGTCATGTTAATTAAATATACGTTTTGCATTATCCAAGGGAGATGTTATATGCATGGAATTTATATTTTGGTTTTGTATCATTTTGTAAGCAAATAGAAAAGTATTGTTTCTGTGATTAAGGGGTTATAGTACTGCAAAATGAACTTTTCAGAATGGGCAACTGAATTTAATTGAGTAGTTAAAATGTTTGTTATTAAAATTGATAAATTTTTGTTGCAGTTATTACATGGAAATGAGTGACAGGTGGATCCAAATTGATATTTGTTGTTTTGGTTAAAGCTGGAAATGAATACATATTGTCAACACTTATAAAATGTTATTTAAGATACGATGGTGGAGAATCATAATTTTTATTGACAAGAAGTTGATTTTGAAAAGTGTGAGTAGTTGATGAACATTAATGTCATCAGTGGTAAGTTATAACTAATTTGCCTGCTTGTTACATGGTATTTAACCATGTTCATGTTGTGTGTTAAATAAGTTTTATGGTTTCTATTTTAAAGCAGATGTTGTAGTATAAACAATGCATGCGTTTCAAGGACAGCTGGTGATTGGGCATTTATAATTAGTATATGATGTGGTGAACATATGATTTTAACATAGTGTAATTGATGATACCAATGTCATTTGATGGAAGGAGGGACAGTGTGACGATACAGTTAAATTTGTGATATTTGAATGTTCTAAAGATATAATGAATTGTTATTGTATGAAATTGATCCTTTTGATTTAAGTTTTAAAAAAGTTTCAAATATATATATTCAGTGATATTTCTAAATTCTGGATTAATTTTGTGTGTAGTGTTTTTTAAGACAACATTGATGTTGAACATAGGACCAGTATTAACTGATCAATTGTAATTTATATAGAAACATATCATGTTCACAGTTTTATATTACTTGATGTGTAAAATATTTTGTATTGGGCCCATCCACATGACAGGTTCAACGGCTGGAACAAAATGTAGGTCGATTGAAAAGTGTAGTTGTAAATGTACAAATACTGTTTAAAAGTACAGTTATAGTTGTTTTTTTATGTATAATTCGCAATATATAAATCGATTTGCATGATATTGATATCATTCAGATGAACCAAATTGTGTATATATAGGGATTGGATTTCACTTTTATGTTAACCATGGTTTTATGGAGCAATTTTTCTAAGAATATATTGTATGTGACGCGCTAGCGCATTATTTAAAAATATATTCTTAAGAGGAATTGCTCCATAAAAGCATGGTTAACATAAAAGTGAAATCCAATTCCTATATTTACACTTACGGATGTTGTTTCTATATGTCTTTGTGATTACAATATTTGTTCTTTGTAAATAAAAAAATCTTATAAAAGTTGGACGCAGTGGGAGGAGTCAATTATTAGAACAGCCAATGGTGACACTTCACAACAAATTGAGACATTTTTCTGCGGAAAAAAATAGTTCTGTGTTTTATTATGATATATATATATGTATAAATTTAGATATATCTAAAAGATATTAGATTTTAAATTCAAAAATAACCCTTTGTAACTTAAATTGTAAATGCAAACAAAGCCATGTGCTTGGTGAAAGTAGTTCCCGTATTCTGTCATATTTTCATACGCAACTTCAATGGTCAACGTTTCCATGCAAGAATAGTAAACAAATCGATCTGGTATTGTTCAGTGCCAAAAATTTTACGCATTGGTTATATACATAACGTGTTCTTTTGTGATTTTAACAAAACATTGTTTGACCAATCAAATTTGGAATTCAACTGGTTATTGCAATAAACTTGTCTTTGAGAAACTTCTGTAAATGGAACAAATATCCATGTTTTGTGCATGTCTGGTTTATAGAGATTTTAATTACTGTACAAACATGTACTGTATAAACATGAAAACATCAAAGACAAGGAAAGTTTTAAGCAATGTTTTATTATATTTGGTTTTGATACAATGGAGATAGGCAGAGAAATGAGTTATTGAAGATAAATTGATTTTGAGAAACGCAGGAGATGTGTTAAACATTGATATATGAAAAACAAGATATATATTAAACAGTTGAAAAGTTTGAAGTCAATTATTATTAATGTAATTTGCATGTCATAGTTAAAATGATTTAAGATTGGACAGATGTAACCAGAATTTTAAATATATATTGTTTTTGAAGCAAATATTGGATAAAATATGCATATTCATTTTACAGAAAGGAAAAGACAAGTTTGGAGATACAGTATTATATTAGATATACATGGTCACGATAGCTTGATAGATGGGACACGATATCGATGTAGGTGGAGTTTTGTATACAAGTCCCATCTGTTAGTATAGAAATGCTAATTATATATATAGGTTTATAAGCAATGGAAGTCAAGATTGCATAAAGTGTAAGGGAAATGAGTGGTTGTGGTCATTTGTAGAATTTTTGTCTTGAATTTATTATTGTGAAACAAAAAAGAAAAAAAAGGAAAAGAAAAGATATGTTGCAAGTTAAATTTGGTTAGCTAGAGTGCTGACTTAGAATTTAAGATATATAACTACAGATATTTTAAATTGTGAGATGTATACATAACTGATGATAGCATAACATGTTTTCTGTAGTATCATATACAATATCTAATTTGGAAATCATCACTCAAAGGAAATATAATGTAACATGGGTTGTTTTTGTGATGTGAAATGATGACATTTACAATAGTTAGCTATAGTGATTAAGAAGATATATAAATGAAGATTGAAATAATTGTTATTTGTCATGGAATGTTGAGTGTTTCAATAGGGTTTTAAATATTCTTACATATGATAAAACGAAATAATATGTTTTATGTTATCATTTCTATGAACACTAAATGGAATTATTATATATGCGTCCTGTGGAATGTTTAGTGTTCTGATAGCTTTAGGGACACAATATAAGCTGAAATGATGGTAAATGTTTCTATGTCTGAACATAAATTAAAACTGAAGTAATTGTACATGCATGTTATGGAATGGCCATTGTTCCAATTTATTTAATAGAACTAAATAGGGAGTCAAAACTGTTTCTGAACAGAAAGAAAACCTGATATAAATTAATGTCATGGAATTTTTACTGTTCTAATAGGGACTTAAAACTATTTTTAACACAAAATAAAAATGATATAAATCTATTGTATGTAATGTTGAATGTTTGAATAGGGACTTAATCAATAAATAAACTACGTTACAAAATGAAAGTGATATAAATCTATGTTTTGGAATGTTCACTGTTCCAATAGGTATATATAGGAATTTAAAACTATCTCTAAGACAAAATGAAACCGATATAAATCTATGTCCTATGGAATGTTCATTGTTCCAATCAAATGGAATTATTATATGCTTCCTGTGGAATGTTTAGTGTTCTGATAGCTTTAGGGACACAAAATAAGCTGAAATGATGGTAAATGTGTGTATGTCTGAACATAAATTAAAGATGAAATAATTGTACATGTATATGTTATATGGAATGGCTACTGTCCCAATTTATTTAATAGAACTTAATAGGGAGTCAAAACTGTTTCTGAACAGAAAAAAAACCTGATATAAATTAATGTCATGGAATTTTCACTGTTCTAATAGGGAGTTTAAACTATTTTTAACACAAAATAAAAATGATATAAATCTATTGTATAAATGTTGAATGTTCGAATAGGGACTTAATCTATAGATAAACTACGTGTGGACACAAAATGAAACTGATATAAATCTATGTTTTGTAATGTTCACTGTTCCAATAGGTATAGGGACCTAAAACTATTTTAACACAAAATGAAACTGATATAAATCTATGTCGTTTGGAATGTTCACTGTTCCAAAACGGACCTAATGTAACTATTTAATTTTTAAACACAAAATAAAACTGATATAAATCTATGTTTTGGAATGTTCACTGTTCCAATAAAAACTATCTCTAACAAAAGAAGAAACTGATATAAATCTATATCCTTTGGAATGTTCACTGTTCCAAAATGGACCTAATGTAAGTATTTAATATTTAAACACAAAATAAAACTGATATAAATCTATGTTTTGGAATGTTCACTGTTCCAATAAAAACTATCTCTAACAAAAGAAGAAACTGATATAAATCTATATCCTTTGGAATGTTCACTGTTCCAAAATGGACCTAATGTAAGTATTTAATATTTAAACACAAAATAAAACTGATATAAATCTATGTTTTGGAATGTTCACTGTTCCAATAAAAACTATCTCTAACACAAAATGAAACTGATATAAATCTATGTCGTTTGGAATGTTCACTGTTCCAAAACGGACCTAATGTAACTATTTAATTTTTAAACACAAAATAAAACGGATATAAATCTATATCCTTTGGAATGTTCACTGTTCCAAAACGGACCTATAGCTAATAATGTTACTATTTAATTTTTAAACACAAAATAAAACTGATATAAATCTATGTTTTGGAATGTTCACTGTTCCAATAAAAACTATTTCTAACACAAAATGAAACTGATATAAATCTATGTTAAAACTGAAATAATTGTATATGTATATGTTATGGAATGGCCACTATCCCAATTTATTTAATAGAACTTAATAGGGAGTCAAAACTGTTTCTGAACAGAAAAAAAAACTGATATAAATTAATGTCATGGAATTTTCACTGTTCTAATAGGGACTTTAAACTATTTTTAACACAAAATAAAAATGATATAAATCTATTGTATAAATGTTGAATGTTCGAATAGGGACTTAATCTATAGATAAACTACGTGTGGACACAAAATGAAACTGATATAAATCTATGTTTTGTAATGTTCACTGTTCCAATATATATAGGTATAGGGATTTAAAACTATCTCTAACACAAAATGAAACTGATATAAATCTATATCCTTTGGAATGTTCACTGTTCCAAAATGGACCTAATGTAAGTATTTAATTTTTAGCCCACCATCATCAGATGGTGGGCTATTCAAATCGCCCTGCGTCCGTGGTCCGTGGTCCGTCCGTCCGTCCCTCCGTCCGTCCGTCCGTCCGTCCGTAAACAATGCTTGTTATCGCTATTTCTGAGAAAGTACTGATGGGATCTTTCTCAAATTTCATATGTAGGTTCCCCTTGGTGCCTAGTTGTGCATATTGCATTTTGGGACCGATCGGAAAACAACATGGCCGACAGGCAGCCATCTTGGATTTTGACAATTGAAGTTTGTTATCTCTATTTCTGAGAAAGTATTGAAGAGATCTTTCTCAAATTTCATATGTAGGTTCCCCTTGGTGCCTAGTTATGCATATTGCATTTTGGGACCGATCAGAAAACAACATGGCCGACAGGCAGCCATCTTGGATTTTGACATTTGGAGTTTGTTATCTCTATTTCTGAGAAAGTATTGAAGAGATCTTTCTCAAATTTCATATGTAGGTTCCCCTTGGTGCCTAGTTATGCATATTGCATTTTGGGACCGATCAGAAAACAACATGGCCGACAGGCAGCCATCTTGGATTTTGATATTTGGAGTTTGTTATCGCTATTTCTGAGGAAGTACTGAAGGGATATTTCTCAAATTTCATATGTAGGTTCCCTTTGGTGCCTAGTTATGCATATTGCATTTTGGGACCAATCGGAAAACAACATGGCCGACAGGCAGCCATCTTGGATTTTGACAATTTGAGTTTGTTATCGCTATTTCTGAGGAAGTACTGAAGGGATCTTTCTCAAATTTCATATATAGGTTCCCTTTGGTGCCTAGTTATGCATATTGCATTTTGGGACCAATCGGAAAACAAAATGGCCGACAGGCAGCCATCTTGGATTTTGACAATTAAAATTTGTTATCGCTATTTCTCAGAAAGTAATGAAGGGATCTTTCTGAAATTACATATGCAGGTTCCCCTCAGTGCCTAGTTATGCATATTGCATTTTGAGACTAATCAGAAAACAACATGGCTGACAGGCAGCCATCTTGGATTTTGACAATTGAAGTTTGTTATCGCTATTTCTGAGAAAGTACTGAAGGGATCTTTTTCAAATTTCATATGTAGGTTCCCCTCAGTGCCTAGTTTTGCGTACTGGGACCAATACGAAAACAACATGGCCGACAGACAGCCATTATAGCTAAATCTTAAATTCTATATATAAGTTCCCCTTGTTTGAATAGTACTAGAGGGCTGTTTCTGAATTTACACAGATAAGTAAGACTTAGAGGAAGGGAAAAATAGGGAAAAGATCAATCTGACATGGAACCTATAAAGATCATTCAATGGTGGGCGCCAAGATCCCTCTGGGATCTCTTGTTAAACACAAAATAAAACTGATATAAATCTATGTTTTGGAATGTTCACTGTTCCAATAAAAACTATTTCTAACACAAAATGAAACTGAAATAAATCTATGTCCTTTGGAATGCTCACTGTTCCAATCAGGACTGAAAACTATTTTTTAACACAAAATAAAATTGATATACATTTAACACAAAATAAAACTGATATAAATAAATCTGTCTTATGGAATGCTCACTGTTCCAATTAGGACTTAAAACTAGTTTTGAACACAAAATAAAACTGATATAAATTTAACACAAATTAAAACTGATATAAATAAATCTGTCTTATGGAATGCTCACTGTTCCAATTAAGACTTAAACAATTTTTTTAACACGAAATAAAACTGAATTATTGTATATATGTAGTTGTGATGGAATGCTGAAATTGTTCCAATATGGACTTGAATTATCCGAATATAAAATAAAATTGAAATAATAGGGTATTTGTTATGGAATGGACATTGTCCTAATATTGACCGAAATCATGCATGGATAAAAAGAGATCTGTTATAATTAATATTGTATGGTTACAGTCTTAGAGCACAAGGGTTTAACTTATAAAAAAATGGAAAAATTGTTCGAGTGCATGTGGCATGGTGCACTTTTACTGTTCCAATATAGTAACTGAACAGACAATTGAAAATAGATTTATGTCATTATCTATGATGACAGGTGGTTGTAATTTACCAAAGGTTGAAGGATGTCAAATTAAAGGCTGTTGATTTTTACTTAGCTGATAAGTGATTTCAAGGCGCAAGATCTATTTTGATTGGGTTGACACTGGTTTGATTTGCAAGTGTGATTGTTATTGTGTTTAGGAAAAACCACTCTTCCAAATCATCACTATGTGAAGCTATGTGTGTTAGGTCATTGTCATGCACTAAATTCGCAAGTACATCATTGGTAACATTGAATGTTGTTGGATGCTGTACCAGTTTTAGTTTAGCTGAGAGGATTTGAGGCAAAGATGAGACAAGTTGTCTCATATGGCAGCTAGAGCATTTGAGTGTTTTTGTATTAAGTTCAGCTTGGGATAGTTCCAATTTCTTGCCACAATTTGCACAAGCTTTTTTTGATGTTATTGTGACCAATTCCACTTCACCATTGACAGACACTTCTTGGTAATCCTCCGTTTCATAGACATGGCCAATGTCTTCTATGTCTTGAATTTGTGTTTTGGTGCTAGTGGATAGATATTTTGTGCCATCATAGTCTTTGACAGACACACTGATGAATTCGTAGGAGTTTGGTACTTTGACCTGGTCAATGTGGTCAGCCCAGATGGCTATTTTGATGGATCCTGTGTTATCACCAATGATATTATTCTGCAGGGGCAGCTGTTTGCCAGATTTCGTTTGGATATGCTGCGTTTCCATTTTGTGTAATAATTTTGCACGTATGGTAATCTGAAAAATGCATAGAATATGTTGTTAGTGTTATAATAAAAGATAGATATGAAGTTGCAAAGTGCCAAGATAAAAAACAGCTTTAGAAAAACGATTTATTACATTTTAGTAGTGAAATATCAACAATTATTTATGTTATGAAAGTGATATTTTTCCACAATTTTTTAAATATCACTTTTGCAGACTTGAGCAATCAAATTAATGATTAGAAAATACCAAAATAATTGACTTATCAGAAAGCCTGACATAATGTTAGCACGTGGACAGGGGGAACTAGTTTTTTTTTAAGGAAACTGTAGGCATTTAGTTAGCATACGGGGTAGGTTTTTTGCATTTGATATTTTTCACCTGTTGCGCATTCGGGGAAAAATATCAAAATATTAGCCTCACATGTAAAATATATTGGTACTACTGAAGACACAGTTAGATATCCTCTACAATTTTTGAGTAACAGTAGTTAATTGAAAGGATTGTTTTTGTTTGGAATAAAAATCACGTCTTTAGGAACCATACAAGTTGAGGATTTGGTAGGGTGGATAGGTTGAAAATTGATCTTGTATTTTTTTAATTTTTTTTAAAGTTTTTATTTCTGTGGTGGTGTACTCGTGATGGAACATATGACGGTAAATTATAAAATAGATTGTTTTTTAATATGCATTTTATTGGGGTTGTCACAGGTACAATTTTTCTTTACAAATTGAGTTAATATTATTTAATTAGTTACCTGTTGGGTGTAGACTTGTAAGTTGTAGTTCTGTATGGACGTTTAGAATAGAACAGGAGAGGCCTATGATATTATGAACAAGGATTTGCTTGTGTTAAATGAATAATTTGAATAGTTATATTTTTCTTAATAACATTACTGATGAAGTCATGATATGTAGTGATATAAAGACATTATATCAACTTGCGCTTCAATCAAGGAAGCCATGTTGTTTGTCTGACATACTTGCAGTTTGTTAAACGCTCGACTCAAAAATAGCTCTACGGTTATAAGTCAGGTAAAGAAAACAGGAAAACGATATGATGATTGTGATTACTTCTATACAATCATTTTTGTCCATGTTTTGTGCCGAACTTGTGTATGGTTATAATACAGTAAATATTTATTGGGTGTCAATTTGAGGTTTCTCTAATGTACGAATGTTTATCCTTACGTACATTGCAGAGTTTCGAGTGTTACATGAAAAATCTATGTCGAGACAGCACATTTTGTTTCCACACTCAAGTGTGTCTAAGCTATACCATGTACTTTGAATATTTTGGGGAACTATAATAATTAGTAGTAGTACCATGATGGTACAAAATTTCTGGGTTCAGGTACAAGTTGGGATCATAACCGACTTCTGATAGGTTAACCAGGTATTTGTTTCAGCCCTAATTTTTATTTTGTTGTATGTTCAACATATTTGGTAATTAGCTTTCAGTTGAGTTTATATGATTAAAGATTAGCAAGGTGCAGGAAATGGTTTATTGTAATGATAGGTGTCCAAACTAGCAGGATTTTGGTGAATATTGTTATTTTCATGTTGAAAATGGTGATTCTGCATTGTCTATGGATTATGACAGCAATGCGATTACTATTTATACGAGAGCGAAACTGGAAAATCATTAGTGGTAATTAATTTATTACATATTTCATACTTTAAATTCAAGGGAATGTCAACTTGCAATAATTTCTCGATTTTAGTTTAAAGTGATTTGTTTTATTGGTATTTGTATAGTGTAACACTAACAGTGTTAAGTGAAAGAAGAAATTAACAGAGGCTTAAATGATAGTTATTTGGATGAAGTTTGAATGTCTGAAAGGTCAGATATATGTTTTCTCATTTTCACAATATCATCACTTACAATTAGACGTGTCACAATCATTATGGAAAGCTGAACTTTGGGTTCAAGATATTGTTCAATTGATTTAAGATTGTATGATAGGATTTTTTTTAATGGACATAACTATTGTGGAAGATTGTCTCAGTATATCTCTGTATTGAAATAAGGGTAATGTTTTATTTTTGAATCACTATAGCTACAACACTGGTAGAGGAGACACTTATTTTTATCTTTATTTGTGATTCAGAATGTTTAAAAGCAAATGTAACAAAAGGACATTTGGATACAACGATTTTTTTGGGGGCATTTATGCAAAATCGTTAAATTAAATATCATTATATATTAACACTTTTGTGACAGTATAGTGTTACTAGGTATTCAAAATATGTTATGGTCAAAACTTACGTAATTGCCCGTAGTTTGGTCGTATACATCTTTGACTTGTATGGTGGTTGGTTGCGGTGGTTTGTGGTGGAATGAAACATTGGTTCCCTGAACAACTGTGTATTTGTTGCAACACAAACTGGTACCACTTGGTGATGTGAGACCTGAAGCAGAGAAAGATGTCTCATTACAGGAAATGTACAAAAAATTGGGCCAATTAACTCTAATAGCAACAAATAACATTGTTAGTAGTGATATATGGTCATTATTTGAAAATAAATTCTGAAGTTGCTGAATGGTGTTTTGATTCATCAAATATATATATGGTAAATGGCTTATTCTTTATTTTGTGAATTATTTAATGAATATAGTATGTGCTGTTTTGTATGTGTTATGTTTTATGTGTCAATGGGGGAAATATTTGTAATCATAGTACATACTGTATTTGACCTAATAAGGGCGCAGGGCGCGGGTAATTGACAGTGGGGGCGCCCTTATTAAGATTAGTTATTCTGAAGTTTTATGAAAGAGACTATACCTTATAGCAGACTACCCAAGGTTGTGGAAATGGTAAACTATTCAGAAGATATCTATTCATTATCATATATTAAGCTTAAACATGACTTTAATACTCCTGTAAACTTGTAAACCATGCCAGCTGATCTTTAGACCAGAGAACCTGTGTTCCACCATTTATGTTCAAATGGAACTCTTTTGTGTTCTATTTATAGAAACAGGTGATTTCCCAGATCATATCAGAGATCGTTTTCTTTGACCTAATAATTGATTTACAATGTCTTTTACTAGCTTTCTGTTCTGAACAAAAGTTATTTATCAACAAGAATGAAGTCATGAAGTCTTTACTTTATCTTCAAATAAAGATGTAAGTTATTATTTGTATGTGTGTTTAGTTTTGGGTGCTCTTTGCACTGACATGTCATCTGTAGCCTGTAGGAATACACAAAATGTGGTGAAAACATGTGTTCCAGTTACTTAATTTGCTGAAGAAAATTGAACACATAAAGTAGCAAAATATTTCACATGAATTATTACTTTTGAACACCATTTTGACACTCAAAGGTTTATTTCCTTGAAAAAAAGTAGGGGCGCCCTTATTAGGTCAAATACGGTATATTTCATAGTTTGAATTTGTTGCTGATGTACATGTTAATGTTGTTAAAGGCATTGCCAGCTGTTGTCATAAGGTTGCTGGTATATAAGTCATGTTAATTATATCATTGTATTTCAGAAAGAATTAGCAGTTAAGGATTTGATGATTTTAAAGTAGTTTGTTCAACTGATGTGAATATACAGTATTCAAGTTCATGCAATGTTTGTTAATATATCACATCATCAGGGCATCCATTAACCCGAGACCTCTGGTCAATGACGCAGCAAAATTTAATATGATGCACGACTTTTGCATGGTGTGCGTCAATCTGACACTTCACATTTTGACCACCACTGTCATTACTCTATGTGTTGTCAAATACCCAGGCTCAACAAAGGGTATATTTGCTATGGTCAGTGACATAAGCCCTGTTGATCAGCCCCTGGGGTCAGTCAGGGCCAACATGGGCATATTATCAAACTGTAGTGTTGTTCCATGTTGATAATGGTAATCAAATTAGATTAAATTTCATTAAAAATCCATATTTTTCACAATTTCAATTGACCTGAAGCCATAGAAGCTTCCTGCTACATTTTATTGAATTCGGTTTAGGGATTTTGGAGAAGTTGAAGATGTAAATTGTTTACGGATGGACAGATGACAACATACAATTCAAAAGAAAATTAGAATACCGTAGGTCACTTAAGACTTTGTTTCAGACGAGCTAATGATATTGAAAAAGTTTACTTTGACTCATCTCCTGTTTCCCAATCCAAATATTTAAAAGCGCTGTGTTTGAAGGGAAAAATTTAGAACAATATGTTTGTTGTTTTTTGAAAATGTCATGAAAAAACATTTTTCCTGATATGTATATATAATTCTTTATTTAAAACAAAATCTGATATCGTCGTTAATCTTGGTTCTACGACATGACCTGTGTGTTTTTACAGCTAAAACAAGAATGTTTGGATATAAATATAAGGCCGGGAAACAAGATGGATATCTGTACGTATGAAAGGCAGGTAAATAATTTATGATTGCAATGCATTTTGTTCTGGTCATTATATGAAGAATGAAAAGGTTGTTGCATACATTGTGTCAAATACAGAAACGTGATGGTTGAATGGGTTAATTGAGGTTAGAAGAAAATGACGATATAAAATATTTCCAAGGCAGCCAAAACAAATCTGTAGACATAACGTTCATGATCATATCATAGTTAATTATATTTCGTGAGTTTTGAAAAACAATATATGAATAAACATCGTTAAGAATCTAAAGATGTTTCGATATCGCGGAACTATTAATAGATGTTTCAGTGTTATGATTTACAATGCATTCGGATTCGAAAGTATGTGTCTATATATAGTTGATCGCGATCGAAGCATAAGAAAAGAGAATTCGAAGTTTTACTCGAGATAGATAGCAAGATCATCAGAAATAAAAATATTCACATTCACATATATTCAGAACGCGTTCTTTTGTAGTGGGAATGCTTTTGAAAAAATGAGTTGCGGTATAGACGTATATAATTACTTACTTTTCATTTGACGGATATCATTCAGCTGGAGAGGTTGTTTAGTCTCCGAGGCCTGCACAAACAGTGCGCGTTTTTCAGGCGAAAAAGACACCATACTGTCGTAAGTAGATTTGTCTGTCTGGATTGTGCAGTTGAAATAACTCGCGTTATTCTTCGACTGTTTTATAGGCGATACGAGATGTACGTAGCCAGCAACAGAGTCCTCAACTTTCAGCTTCTTCGGTGTTGATGCCATTTTTTCTTCCAAGATACTTTGGCGCGAAAATGACGATGCGGGCGGATATGAGCGCTAACTAGCGGATAAAATTGGTACTAAGGGCAGTAATCTAACATAAGGGAAGGAAATGATGCAACAAGAAAATCCCGTTATTTTCAAACGGTTTTAGTTCGCGGAGTCAATGTGAACTTTCAAAAGTTAAAGGTTCTATAATTTTTAATATCATAAAATCGTATGGTAAGGAAGAAAATTATTCGATGAAAAAAAAGATTTTTTTTTCTCGGAAATAGTCTGCATGCAAATATATATACAGTATATCATCGTGCACTGATGGATCTCTGAACGGCAAATATTTTTCCCCTTTGATGGCAGATTGTGTTATAGGTTTTTCCCTGAAATGAGTAGATTTATTTGATATCATTTTCATATTGTAAATATTTTATTCCATGTGGAAAAATGTCTTGAGATGTAAACAAATAAACATACTAAATTTGATGCATATCTAAATATTTTTTATGCTATAAACAAAATCAGAGAAGTATTACTATTACATGTAATTATTCATTATTACATTCACTTATTGCAGTAACCTATTTAAATCGGTGTTATGGCTACTTTAACTTTTTTCTTTTTTTTTTCAGATAGTGGTTTTTTTGGAAAATATTTAGTTTTGATTTAGAGTTTTATCTTGTATTCAGATGTGGTCGATTTGTATTAACAGTAATGTCATGATATTTTTTTCATATTGGGTTCGTTTGTCGGTACTTGTGTGCAGAGACTTGTATATCTGGTATATACGTCTCTGCTCTACGTATTTACATTTAACTTTTTTCTTTTTTTTTCAGATAGTGGTTTTTTTGGAAAATATTTAGTTTTGATTTAGAGTTTTATCTTGTATTCAGATGTGGTCGATTTGTATTAACAGTAATGTCATGATATTTTTTTCATATTGGGTTCGTTTGTCGGTACTTGTGTGCAGAGACTTGTATATCTGGTATATACGTCTCTGCTCTACGTATTTACATTTGTTTTAAAGGCTTAAGCTGATAGTAAGATCGCCAGAGAATTCGGACTATCTCTCCGTTTATCTGTTACACTTCGTTTTCGTTCAATGATGTTTATAAATATTAACGTATTTTGTTCAAAGTAAATGACAAAGATGAAAGCGAGGTATATAAATTCAACGAATTTGTCTATTGTCAGTTTTTGATATCAAGATATTGGCGAAACTAGTGTTATTGTTCTTTTGTTTTTTTTTAATTATTATTAATTTTGGCGTCTGTTTCACACAAGGTCCACAGATGTTTCGTCGTTTTACTGCATTACATGTTACATGAAACAAGACTTGGATAATAAATTTGGTGGGTATAACATCGATGATATGCTGTGTATAATAGTTCCTGCGTTTTATGAAGTCATAATACAACACATATTCGTTATAAGGTTCGTTGGTAGGGCATGCAGTGGACCTTGTGTGAAACAGACGCCAATATAGTCATACAGTTTTATATATAAACATACAAGAGTCATGTTATGATATTATTGTAAAATAAATCTGGGGCCAACATTTATAAAATAGTATGATGTAAAATGTCATTCTGATGAATTTGACGTTTTCAGTTTTTCTGTTACACATACGGTTTCTGTTGTACGCCATTTTGAATTCCCCCCTATATATTTCAATATAGAAAAGTGTGGTACATTTCAAACTTCTTCTCAAGTCCCACCAGTGGCATTCAGCTCAATCTTAGCTGAAATGATCCTTGGATTGTTTGGCCAAGTGGTGTTATTTTTTAAGTTGGTCTGAAATCCAAGATGGTCGCCATGACGTCATGTATTAAAAAGCTTAAAATGCCCATAGTTCAAAAAGTATTCTTTACAGGTATCATGTAATTATGTTATTTGTAGTTAATGCCTGGCTTTAGCTTTTACTCACCAAAAGTTTTAGGGTCAGAGGTCAAATAAAAGCGTTCGCTATGGGGTAAAATAAGTCTATTTTTAGAAAATCTTCATTTTTTTATAATTTTCCAAAAAAAAAAATCCAAGAATGATGCAAAATGTTATTCTGATGATTTTCATGTATTTAGTGTTTGGGTAACGTTTGCCATTAACGCGGTACGCCATTTTGAATTAATTTGGCATCTGAGATATAACGTTAGTTGGACAGGGGAGATAACTTTTACAAGGCTGTACGAGTTATTTCCCTTCGTCCACTCCTTTGTTGAAATGTTATATATCAGATGCCAGATTAATCAAAACTAGAATGTGGTGACCTATCAAGTGTTCTAAAATAGTTTTTTATGTTTGGAAATACCAAGCCTTTAGGTCATTTATGCTAAATAGTGAAAAGCCTGTCAAATTGTCCATGACAATTTCTAGTTGATATTCTATTTATTTGAAATGTAAGAATAAATATATGTTTTACTTGTCTTTTACTTGTAAATGTTTGTACAAGTGTAGTTTTGTAATTGTAGTAGCGTGATGTATTGTTTCAGTCATTTTGTTATTGTAAGAGTTATTTTTTAAGATGACGTGTTGGATGAATAAAACTTCGAATACAACCCCGTGGCATTGTTTTATATATTCCAATGAAACAATACTATTACACACAGTTTTTTTGTAGCAGACTTTTCCTCTTTTTAGATCAGCAGACTCAAATACAGGCATCTGCTGGTCTGTTGTCATCTGTTGTGCGACATGCTTAAATTTTCACATTACAAAGTTCTCAAGTTTGACTGGCGGGAATGATCCTGAGATGGCCCTGATGAAGTGTTATGTTTCTGGTTGGTGTGAAATTCAAAATGGGTGTCATGACAGCCATCATGAAAAACACATTTTAAATTTCTACAGTTCTACTGTTGCCATTGCAAATTCGTAAGGCTGTTAACAATGGGGAGTCAACAAAGTGTTATGTTTTAGCCCCAGCATTTTGTTTTGTTACAATATTGTGCAATCATGTTTTTTCCTGAACAACATTTATTTCATTTTTTTTTGTCAAGTTCCACATGTGGAAGTCATTTGTAATGTACAGAAATGAAATGGTCATGACCAATTGTTGTTGTATTTTTTTATCAGAATGAAATCCAACATGGCCACCGTGGCTAGTTCAGTGCCACTATACTTGAGTTGCAATAGAGTCGAATAACCGTTAAGGTTCATGGATTGTTGTTTAAGTGAGAATTGTATATGAATAACTAAGATAAACTCCAAGTTTGGAATAAATGTATTTATTTAGTTCAGTTATAAAGCATAATCTTCAACATGAGAATCACATATATTGCACATGAACAATTTGGGGGAAGAAGGGGGAGGAGGGGGGGGGGGGGGGGGGGAGGGGTGTTTGAAGGAAGACTGTTATCTAGTTCAACTATCTCAAAGAATCCTGAAGAATCAGCTTTTATTCATTGACGTCATATTATTTGATGAAGTTAATTATTGTTTATAGATGAAAAAATATAATATACAACAACAGCTTCAAAAGCTGAAGTTGATCTCCTGGCTATATTGGTGCAGGAGTAATTAATGTATTGAAATTACCAAGCATATCAACATGTAACTTTAATACAATATTTGTATTTTATATCAAATATTAATGTACAGAGTGAGTTTACGAGCATTTACTGCTGCGGCAGTGACCCCTCTACTATATACTTACCTAATTTTTATTTGTATTGTATAGCTTGGTATAAATTCCAATCAACCTGTCTTCAGATGGACACAAAGAAATATCTGCACACCAGCGTTATTTTGTTTGCATATTTTGTATTTTTGACATTGATCTATTGAACAATGGTTTTTTTTTCATGGTTGATATAAATTCAAAAGTGTTGTGGAACAACGTCAATGAAATTGCTGTTGAGGACTGAAAAATAGTATCAGAAATGTTTTTCCCTTATTATTGTTATGTTAAAAGTTTGTTCTATTGCTATTAACTACACTTTTGGCAAAAATATATCAAATAACAAAAAAATGAAATAACATTTAAAAAATCCAACATTATTACAGTTATGAAGGCGATGGTGAAAGTTGAAGTGAAAATTATGCATATAAGTACTAACATAAACATGTATCAATTTGATAAAATGATGGATTAAAATGATGTAATAAGAGGTGGATTAAAATCGAAAGTTAAATGTTTCCATAGAGATAACTTGGTTATGAAATATGAATATTAATGGTAAAATCTATGGAGGAAAAATCAAGATAACCAGTAAACATGATATAGGACCAAAAAACAGTCAAGTTAGGTGAACAATTAGACTTTTAGCAGAATATGATGAAGTACATATATTGATTAGATATGGCAATTTATACACATTTCATTAGAGTATGGTAAAAGAAACAGTAATATTAGACAAGTATAGTTTACTATATATACATATACAACAGTAATATTAGAAGAGTATAGTTTACTATATATACATATACAACAGTAATATTAGAAGAGTATAGTTTACTATATATACATATACAACAGTAATATTAGAAGAGTATAGTTTACTATATATACATATACATTGTATATATAATATTTCAGTACGGTATGGCGAATAATACATATTTCATATAAGTTGAATCAAGCACATTTCATAGGAGTCTCAATGGTGAATTATACATATTTAAATATAATATGATGAACTGTACACATTCCATTGAAGTGTGGTACTACAATTGACAGATTGTGGTGAATCATACACATGTTCATTAGTTATAGTGAACCATGGATATTTTGAAGATGTATGTTACCAATAAATATTCAGTTGAGTATGTTGAAGTATACATATTTCAATAGAGTATCGTGAATTATAATCATGTCAATAAAATATTGGGAACCTAACATGTTTCAATGAATAATGAACCATAAACATTCAGTATTGTATGACGAACCATAGACATATGAGGCAAGTATACATGATGAATTGCACAATCAACAGGGTGAACCATTCACATCTTAGTAGAGATAATTTATGTAGGTCAAATAGTAGTGGTTTTTCAAAATTATTGTAGAATGCTGAAGATTTTGTGAAATAGATGTTTTCATGCTAACTTTTTTTTGAAATTGTCATAATAACATTCAAATTTCATCTTAAAGATAACTTTTATATGAATATGACTGTCATGAACATACTTAGTTAGATATCATACTAATGGTATATACTATTCCTGATATAATCATATATCAGTATTATTGTCCAGTGCAGTTGTGAGTTCATATTTAGATGCGAATAAAATTTGCAGTTTCCAGCACAATGATTGACACATGACAGTGTAGGATCCAGTTTGTTACTGATGATGGCTTAGATTGTCCAGCAAAGTGTTGAGTCACTTGTGACTTTTGTGTCACTGATGCATGTAGTCACATGTTCCTGTACTTGATTGGTCAATAGTACATGGTATTGGTGATCAGATTAATTTCCTGTGAACAAGAACATTATGATATTAAAATTCAAACAACATTTTATGACCTTTTATCCTATCTATTATGCAATAAGCCCATGTATGACGTTATATACCTTGTACATCCAAATATAACATACATTTACATAAATCTATCAATTAGTGTTATTTTT
>NW_022983091.1:85213-132843 GCF_902652985.1 Pecten maximus
GGTTTTTTAACTTTAACAGAATCATCATCCAAGACAGGTTTAACTTCTAGCAAATGCTTTTCACTGTGATCAGACATTTTGTTCTTGACATTATTTTTCTTTTGTGATTTTGAACCATTTTTTCCATAAATTTGTTTGTCCACAAAGTATTTTCTTTTCTTTTCTATTGGCATGCTTTCAGTATATTTACAATTTTCAGCAGGCTTTATTTTCATGTTTTTTGTTTTGACCCTTCTTCCATTTGACAACTGAAAATCACATGAATATCTTATTTTCGATGTGCGCGTTTGTGTCAATTTCTTGTGTTTGGCTGGTTTGGGTAGGTTTTCTTTTTCATGGAGGTGCTGTTTTCTTTAATGGTACTATTTTCCTATTATATTTAGCAGTAGCAAGCAGTATGTTGTAAACAGGTTGCTTCTTTTTACTGTGATGCTTTAGTTTCTTCACAGTTTTCTTCAATGGGATTTTTTTTCGGTCAGATTTGCCCGTAATCAGCATTAAATTATACAGTGGATTTTTTTTCTTTCGAGTTTCAATGCTGTATTGACAGGAGTTTTTTCCAGGTTTTTTTTCACCGGTGACAACATTTTTGCAAGATAATTGACCTCCGTCATTTGCCGAGACACTCCTTGGAGTTTGAGTCAGAGGTGACTTATTAAAGGGTTCACATGGTGATGCTGCATTGACAAATGCATCTTTGGTATGTTTATTGTGCGTTTGCTTTGTGCTGTTAAAAGCTTTGCTGCCATATTGATTATGAGATTGTTCTGCACTTTTGGTAGCTTCCTTGTCAATGTGTTTGGTGCTCTTAAAAACTTCATTGTCAGTGTGAGCGACAGTCTTTGAAACTACATCGTCAGGTTGCTTGGCGCTCATGGGAGCTTCATTGTCAGGGTGCTTGGCACTCTCGGGAGCTACATTGTCGGTGTGCTCAGCGTTCTTGTGAGCCTCATTGTCAGTGTGCTTGGCGCTCTCGTGAGCTTCATTGTTCAAGTGCTTGGCGCTCTTGCGAGCTTCATTGTTCAAGTGCTTGGCGCTCTTGCAAGCTTCATTGTTCAAGTGCTTGGCGCTCTTGCAAGCTTCATTGTTCAAGTGCTTGGCGCTCTTGCGAGCCTCATTGTTCAAGTGTTTGGCGCCCTTGCGAGCTTCATTGTTCAAGTGCTTGGCGCTCTTGCGAGCTTGATTTGGACTCTTGCGAGTTGGGTCACTTGGCTGTGTTTTTACCGAGGACACTTCCTCAGTCACGTCATTCGTCAGGTCGCTTGGCTGTGTTTTTAAAGAGGCCACTTCCTCAGTCAAGTCATTGTCACAAGGCTGTGTTTTTAAAGAGGCCACTTCCTCAGTCGGGTCCGTCAGTTTCTTCTCACGGGACCGCCACACCTCTCTTGTCGCTGCAGACTTCTTCTGGGTCTTCCTTCTAGGCATCTGAAAAATAAAGATTGTGATAAATCCAAGAAATTTGAGTTATTGCACAGAAACCTCTTTACTAAAGCCATCATATAGTAATACTTAAGGTATATGAAACCCGTTTTTTGCAGACATCACAAAAATGCTCAAATTATTCAGCAGAGAAACTGTTTTGGCAAATCTTCAAAGGGTATTTTGTGAATAATTCACAAATAAATTTGATTAATAAACATGTGCGAGTTCCAATAGCAACAAGTTTCAAATTAATCCTTTTAAAAATACAAAGTTATTGAGATGAAACTAGTGTGTGCGAATGGCAGTCATTGGTTTTTTTGGTTGTTTGTTTTTCACAAATCAATACTGCCAATTTTTTTTAGTGTTAGAATAAAATTCAAAGTGTCGATGCCATCCATAGGTGCTGTGATGATGGTTTGAATTACAGGAGAAAAGCAAATACTATGTAAATATAAAATAGCATAATAATAAGATGTTTTAAGTGCATTGTTTAATGTTTTACTAATTATTATCCTATGTCATTTAAAGGGATTTATTTACTTTAAAAAGGCTGTGGTTATGTTAAAGTTGTGATGACCCGTGAAGAATTATGATTTTAAACTTCATTTGTATTGGCACACTAAGATTAAATTTCATTCTTATCAATTAATCTGTGATGTCTGTAATGTTTCTTAATTAACCACATTACAATTTCATACATATGAAATTCCTATGAATTTACTGTACTAGTTCATTTTGGTTCCTAACTTTATAAATTGAAATCAATGAACTGATTTTTCTCTGTGTAATAACTGATCTGTATTCCAATTAGAGGTCCTACAGCTTGTCTGGGAAATTTAATTTGTTCCAGATAAATTAGCCTACTTTCTGTTCTGGTGACTTATTGAATCGCATGTTCATGCTCAATACTTTGTGCAAGCATATCTGTATTGACTGATTTATGCAACTTCTTTTTTGTTTGGAGTATACAAGTTGCAGAAACTACAATGTAGAAACTACATAATGTTAGGTTTTGCTCAAAATCACTTGAACACAGCTGTTTTTTTGTTGACTTTTCTCTGAAATGACTAACCAATCAGAAGTATTCTACATTTATGTTAAGTATCAAATTTAAAAACAATTGGAGACTTCACTTATCAATTTCCAATTGGAAAAGCCGAGACTAAAAACAGTATTCTATGGCCGAGGGCCATTTTATCCATCCAAGAGCTCAAGGTGATATTCCAATGTTGCATAACTAAGTGTATACGAGTTACCTCCCATCGAACAAACCAGGAAACTAGTGTAATAATTTGCACAGAAGATAGTTTGGAATATTCAGGGATAAAACAAATCATTGTGTATGATTTAACCCTTAACGGTCACCTGAGATTTGAAATATTTCAGTTAATTTAATTTATCCTTTATGGCCACACCCATCAGCCCCTAGGGGTTAGTCACGGCCAACATGTGCATGCCATCAAACTGTCATCCCATGCTGGTAATGTTAACCAAATTAGAATGAATTCCAATTAAAATCAAACAAATAAGAGTAAAAAAGGTGATTTCCCTATATAAACCATAGTAAATTTTACCCCCTCCACAGAGGCAAACTTGAATTTGTTTGTTTATTTGTTTATGTTTTACGGCCCATCGACAACTAGGGTCATTTAGGGCCAAACAATATTCTAACATGTTTTATTTTTAAAGTTAAAATCGGATAAAATTTGTCATTTTTAAAAGCATCCGTATCGTATATTTACATCATTATGATAAAAGGTGGTTAAAAATGGTGATATATATATATGTACGAATAGATTATGTGAAATAATATGTACGAGTAGATTATGTGAACTTTGTTATCAATAGAACGTCAAAGACAGTAACGTAAAAGACATCAAAGTCTATAAAATAGATCGATTTCTTTCAAGTATCTAAATATTGTTTTCGAATCCACGGAACTGAAAAGGGTTTTCATATCCGGGACTCGAAAGTATTTATCACGAATATGCTTAAAATCGGAACATTCTATTAAAAAATGCTGCACTGTGAATTGAACATCACATGCATAACACACCGGTGGATCCTCTCGTTTCAAAAGGAACGAATGAGTAGTATATGTGTGCCCGGTACGGAGCCGAGAGAGGACTATTTCCTCTCTACGATCCTTCCGGCTTGGTTTTGATGTTTTAAGTTTTGGTTGTACTTTAAAAAGTTTGTTGCTCGTCTCGAGAGACCAGCGTTGCTGCCATTTACTCTGAATGGCAGAACTAATTAGAGGTTTGAAATCTGTATATGGTATTTTAATATTTGTTTGTTGCAGATTTAGAGCAAGTTTTGCTTGGCGGTCAACAAGTTCGTTGCCTTTAATTCCGACATGGCTCGGAATCCAAAGTAATGTTATTTTGCATTTTTTTAAGATACGAGATATTCGTAAAACAAGGTTTTGTATGAGTATGTTCTTTGGATCTCGTGATTGTAAATTCTGAAGGACGGATAGAGAGTCGGAACAAATGATTGCTTTTCTGATGCGTTGTTCTTCGATATGGTCGAGGGCCAAATCGATGGCACATGCTTCCGCAGAGAAGATAGAGGCACCATCTGGTAAGCGGATTGAAGAGCAATGGTGATCGGAATAGCATGCTGCGGAGACCTTTACTCCATCTTTTGAGCCATCAGTGTAGATCTGAACATGATCAGGAAAATCTGCAATGCACTCCCGAAAAGAAGATTTGTGCTCTTCGGGTAATACGCTCGACTTTGCCCTCTCATGTAGAGTAAGGTTAATATCAGGTGATTCGACAAGCCACGGTGGTACATCAGTTACGGTGTACTCGCCTATGTTGTCTAAACTTATGTCAAGTTCCTGAAGAAAGTTAGAAATTCTAATGCCAAATGTTGGTAGGAGTTTTTGGTTTTGAGTAAATATGTTTTGGTATTGCGGATTGACAACAAGGTCAAAAGCTGGATTTTTCGGGTTGGATTTCAATTGGGCGGCATATTGAAGAGAAAGCTTTTTCCTTCTGTCATTTAAGGATGGTTCATTTGCCTCTACATAAAGGCTCTGCACAGGTGTTGTTCGAAAAGCACCAAGTACCAGACGTAATCCTTGGTTTTGGATAGGATCAAGCATCTGCAGGTAAGAATTTCGTGCCGATCCATAAACGATTGAGCCATAGTCGAGTTTTGATCGAATAAGCGTCCTATAAAGGCGCAGAAGCATTTCACGGTCTGCACCCCAGTCAGTATGGGATAGTACTCGTAAAATGTTCATTGCCTTTGAGCACTTATCTTTCAAGTATTTTATATGTGGAACAAAGGAGAGTTTCGAATCGAAAATTAGTCCGAGGAATTTAGTCTGCTCGACAACTGGAATTCTGATATCATTTAATGTTAGGTCTGGATCATTATGTGGTTTTCGTTTTTGGCAGAAGTGCATGCAGACAGTTTTTGATCTGGAGAATTTGAAGCCGTTTTCATCTGCCCATGTTTGTAGTTTGCCTAGACATTGTTGAAGTTGTCGTTCTATCGTGTGCATGTTCTTTGACCTATAGCAGATCAAGAAGTCATCAACGAAGAGAGACCCTTCAGTTGACTTACCGAGACATTTAGTTATACTGTTGATTTTCAGACCGAAAAGTGTTACGGAAAGGATTCCACCCTGAGGGACTCCCATTTCCTGTTTGGCTGTTTCAGAATAAGTTGAACCTACGCGAACTTTAAAATGTCTGTCAGATATGTAATTTGCGATGAATTTTGGGAGATTCCCACGTACACCAATTTCATGCAGGTCTTTCATAATACCATATTGCCATGTAGTATCGTATGCTTTCTCCAGATCAAAGAACACAGCGACTAGATGCTCCTTCTTCGCGAAAGCTTCTCGAATGAAGGTTTCTAACCTGACCAGATGGTCTACCGTTCCTCTGCGGTTTCTGAATCCACTTTGGAGTGGACTCAACATATTATTAGATTCAAGGAACCAAACTAGTCTAGTGTTTATCATCCGTTCAAGGGTTTTGCATATGCAGCTTGTTAGAGAGATTGGACGATAATTATTTGGTTCAGTGGTGTCCTTACCAGGTTTTGGAATTGGAATAATTGTAGATTCCTTCCAAGAATCTAGGATCTTTCCTGATTCGTAGACTTGATTAAAAATATAAAGGAGACAACGTAAAGATGATTCCGGTAGATGTTTTAGGAATTGGTACGGAATTTCATCTGGCCCAGCTGCTGAATCTTGTGATTTGTTTAAGGATTCAAGCAACTCTGGGAGATTGAATGGTTTATTGTAACTTTCTGTGTTGGAGGATTTAAAATTAAGACGTTTCTTTTCTTTCTCTTTTTTATATCGTTGGAATTTTTGGGAGTGGTTTTTGGCCGATGAGTTTTGGGCTATATTTTTGGCGAATGCATTTGCAATTTCTGATTTAGAAGAGAAAATTTGTTTTTTATTGATAAGGTGGGATGATGGTGCCGTTTTTCTTTTTCCACTTATTTTTCGCAGTTGATCCCATACCTTTTTAGATGATGTGTTTGAAGATATTTTAGAAACGTATTCCTTCCAGCTATTCTTTTTATCGGATTTGATAGATCGTCGAGCCTTTGCTCTCCAAATTTTAAAATTATTGTAATTTTCAACAGTTGGGGAAGTCAAAAATCGTCTTAGAGCTGCCTTTCGGCCGGATCTATTAATAAAAGATTCTTCAGATAGAAGAAACTTTGTAGGTTTTGGAACGGACTTTGGTATAGTTTTTTCGGCAATAAAAGTAAGAGTTTCGGTAAATGTTTTAATTGAATCATCGAGATTAGTTAATTTTTTCCACAGTAAGCTCCTCGTTGCACAGGTGTTGGAATTGAACCCAATCCGCTTTGTGCATATTCCATCGAGGAGGTGTTTTATCAAGAGGAGTCCCAATATTATTTAGAAAAATAGGGAAGTGATCACTCCCGCATAAATCATTATTAACCTTCCAGTCATAATCGAGAAAAATGGAGGGATGGCATAGTGATAGGTCGATGTGGGTACGGGAGCCTGTAGCAGGGTGTAAATATGTTGGGGTATTGTTGTTTAAAAGGCACAAATTGTTTTTATCTATAAATTCCTCAATACGTCTTCCTCTCTCGTCTGTGTTCGGAGAGCCCCACATGCTGTTATGCCCATTAAAATCTCCGAGAATTATGTATGGTGTTGGGAGTTGAGAGACGAGGTTATTCAGTTGCTCACTAGTGAAAGCAACACTTGGAGGAAGATAAATTGAACAGACAGTTACTTGTCTGTGTAAAGTTGCACATACAGCGACAGCCTGTAAATTTGTGTTTAACGTGATCATTCTGTGAGGAATATTTTTATTGACAGCTACAGCTGCGCCTCCTGCTGCTTTGATTCCTATAGCTGTGGTGTTATTATACAGCGAGAAATTTCTAAGGGTAATTGGGTTTTTTAACATGACCTCCTGTAGGCAAAATAAGGCAGGTCTAAACTCTTTCGATAGATTTTGAAACTCTTCTATATTTGCTCGTAGTCCGCGTATATTCCATTGTATGATCCTGTTGTTATTGTTGGCCATTATCCTGGTTCATGCTGGTCGTTCTTCGGACTGACAGGGCTGCCTGGTGTAGGCTGTCTAGTAACAGCAACGTTGGTGATATGCTGTTCACTGTCGTCCATAAGAACGCCATACCTGTTGTAGCCAAGGATAGGGTCATCTGAACCCTTGGCCGGTTTGTTGTTTAGGGAGGGATGCCTATTGATCCGAACCCTAGATTTTGGTGTTCTTTGGTCTTGAGGGGGTGTAGTGGCAGGTCGTTTGGTAATTCGGGAGGTGTCGACCGACGGCTGAGACAGAGTTCGTCGTCTATGGTGGTCGGCACCTACCTTAGATTTACGTTCGTTTGTGTTGGTTTTTGTAGTCGATGGTGATGGTTCGATTGGTGGTGGTGTGTGTTTAATGGGTTTTGAAGGCTCTGGAGGTTTGGGGGTGGCACTCCAGCGAGAGGCTCTCCCAATTAATTGTTTGTATTTAGGTAGGTTTGCCATCTCGGGAGCATCTGGACCCCAGGCAGACTGGTCCTCAAATGCTTGGATAGAAGCATCCTTCACCGAGACGGTACCTGCTGACGACTTTTTAACAATTGTGGCAAACGTTGGGTTTGTGCTGTCCTTGCTCTCGACAATCCTCCTGGCTTCAGGAAAGGAAATATTCTCGGTATATTTCACCCGGAGGACTTCCCTTTCCTTCTTCCAGGCAGGACAGTCTCGAGATGAGGCCGCATGGTTACCCTGGCAGTTTATGCAACGCTTGCCAACAATGTTGCATTGGTCGTTGTCTGTGTGGCCTTCACGTCCGCAGTGTTCGCAGACAGTGTTCCGTCCACATCTGTCCTCGTGATGTCCGTACTTTTGACAGTTCCGGCACCGCAGAGGGTTGGGGATGTAGGCGGAGACACCGTACCTCTGGTAACCTATAGTTACCGTCTGAGGTAGCTGCGGCACTCCGAACGTGAGAATGAATGTGTTTGTGTTTATTGTTTGGCCATTGCGTCTGGAACGGATCCGCCTAACCTCCGAAACATGGATGTTCTCAACATGTTGGAAGTACTCCAGTATGTCGGCCTCGGAGTCGTTCTTCAATGCGGGGCACCTGATTACTCCCTTTGAAGAATTCAGTGAAGCGTGAGGCTTCACCTCGACATTGAGACCGGCAAAACTGGAAGTACCCATGAGATTCACCGCCTGTTGACGGCGGTAAACCTCAATGAGGAGAACACCAGATCTCAAACTTGAAACCCCAGAGTCATGAAATCCGCAATTTCAAAATTCAAGTACCTTAAGACCCTTCCATCTATGAAAAGTATGTGATTCCATTATATCTGAGAGTAGAGATGATTTTTTGAAATTTTAATCAATTTGACCCTTTTTAGGCCTACTCATCAGATCCTGGGGGTCAGTCAGGACCAACATGTGCAAACCATCAAACTGTCATCCCATGCTGATAATGTTAACCAGGTTAAATTGAATTTCAATCGAAATCAAACAAATTATAGTCAAAAATGTGATTTCCCTATATAAATGTAAAAGTAAAGTTTACCCCCTCCCCGGGGGCAAACGTGAGACCCCTGGGTCATGAATTTCACAAATTTTGGTAAAGCACCTTAAACCCTGTTCATCTATGAAGAGTGTGATTCCACCATATCTAAGACTAGAGAAGATTTTTGAAATTTCAGACAATTTGACCTTTTTAGCTCCGCCCATTAACCCTTGGGGTCAGTCAGGGCAAACATGTGCATGCCATCAAACTGTCATCCAATGCTGATAATGTTAACCAAGTTAGAATGAATTCCAATTGAAATCAAACAAATTATAGTCAAAACTGTGATTTCCCTATATAAACTATAGTAAAGTTTACCCCCTCTCCAGTAAAGCACCTTAAGACCCTTCCATCTAGGAAGAGTTTTTGATTCCACCATATCTGAGAGTAGAGAAGAAGATTATGAAGTTTTAGTCAATTTGACCCATTTCAGCACCGCCCGTCAGGCCCCTGGGGGTGGGGACCATATCATTGACAATTTTGGTTGGCTTTTAGCCATAGAAGCTTCCAGCCAAATTTGATTGCATTTTGCTTAGGGGTTTTGGAGAAGTCGAAAATGATAACTGTTTACGGACGGACGAGGGGATTAGAATGGGTCACTTGACAGTTTGTCTCGGGTGACCTAAAAATACTTTGCGGAAGGAGAAAATATTGTCTAGTGTTGTTTTTGCGAGAGAAATTATTTCCTAGCCTGTTCCGAGGTCCTCACGATTTATCATTGAAACAAACATATATTGTACCCCTTGACCTTTGATTTGGAAAATCAATACCAACTGTCATCTGTTCATAATTTGGTTTGATGAATATGTACGCCACACGTTTACAAAATATGTGCAATATAGATGGAATCACATCAGTGTTACTATATCCGGGACAACGCAAAGAGTTAAGAATGTTTGGCATCTTGTCATCATGCCATCCATCTGGTTTCATCAGAAAACTGACAGGTCAGTAAGAGCTCCAGTGGAGCTGAAAATCCCCCCTTCACCCTAGACACATGCATCCCTGCAGGAGGTATATTAGTGATTCATTGTGTTTATCATGAATAAAGACATTTCTTGTTACTGTGAACAAGTTAAAAGTTACATAATAACCAATATATTTCTGAGAGAGGTGTCAAAGTAAACAAAATTTATTGCATAGAAACTGATTAATAGTAAGTGACAATCATCTTTAGCGCAATTCTAAGAAAACATGTTTAGTAAGAAATTACAGGGACAAATTTTAGTAAGATTGGACAAACAAATGCTAGAATTTGCAAAGAAATTTATTTTCTATATCTGATATGTGAACTTGACCGTTGGCCTTTGTTGCTAAAAAGCAATCCAAAGCAAGCGCTTTCAATAAGAATGCGAGTTTGATTAACCAAAGAAAACTTTAGTTATTGCATGTAAATTGATACTTTAATTATAGTTACTGTGATCTTGATCTTGACCCTGAAAATACCCAGCAAGCACTTTCAACAAACATGCAATGTATGAAGTTTGAGTTCTGTAGGCAAAGAAACTGTATTTCTACTTATAGTAACTATGACCTTGACCTTTGACCCTTCAAATAAATTTCAATAAGGAAGCATTGTATTAAGTTGGTAGTTTCATAGGCCGATGGAGATTTATAAGTTTCTGAATGCAAACTTATTTTCTATTTATAGTAAGTGACCTTGACCTTTGACCCTGAATAGCAATACCAACCAAGCACTTTCAATTAGAAAGTACTGTAAAAATAATCCAAGGAGCAAAGACTCCGACAAACATCATGGTATGAGGTCATAAAATAAGAGATATAAAATTGGATTTTATAGTTAAGACAGCTACATTTGTATCAGATGCAATGTCCTAATCTGGTTATTCCTGATCTATATGTATTTAAGAAAACATGTATAACATATTTCTTTGCTGAAAACTTTCCAATATATATATAGCCGAGTATTGTTCTTTCCCTGATCTATTTGTTTAATGTATGTAAAAGATAACTGATCAATATACTTCGGTATCAGTAAAGCTGCTTGTAAAATTTGTGAAAAAATCAACTGAAGGACAGATTTGTTTGGGTGAAATTTTAGCCAGTCTTGTTCCCACTGTCCTGCCGTGTTTATGTCTTGTAATTTGTATGCGTCGTCTGTGTTGTGGATTGTCCAGGGTTTTCCCTGTCATTTTGTTTTAGGGAGTCCAAGGGACTCCTCAATTTTAAATCTGGGAGTCCTAGCAGAAATTCAGGAGTCCCATTTTTTTAACTTTGTGAAATTGTCATGTGTACTGACTAATGAATATTGTAAAAACAGTTAACGTTCCAGCCACCAAAGAAACCTCTGATTGTCTGCTGCATGGTTACAAACTTTGTCTACATCATAGTCTTAAGACCTTTACCATTTCAAACTCGCGGAAGACTTGGATTTACCCTGATAATAAATGACCTGTTTTTAGCTGTTACCAGGCCTAGATTTGTAAAAACATTGATTGATACCAGCGAGAAATTGAACACGGAACAATACCGACAAAAAGTTATTTTTTTAGCGATGTGGTTATGTAGATTATTTAGATGTTTGTGGGGTTTTTTTTGCGAGTCCTTCGTGATATTTTTGCGTCCGGGAAAACCCCGATTGTCTTGTAGATGATGCTATCGTCGGCGAAGAGTCCGAGAGACATGTTTGATGGTCTCCAGTAAAAAAAGGCAATTTGAAATGGTTGATGGACAGATTAAGTACAAAAACTAGTCTACAACAAGCGTTGAAAATATCGATACACAGCACTATCCACGTGTCTAGCAAACACTGCATACAGCGAGCCGACATCGGACACGATTTAGAAAGCAACATTTGAACATCACTGTTTAGAACAACCAAACGAATCATAAACATTTAGCGTAGCGTAATTCATATTTCAAAACAACTGTATATTGTATAAAACAGAATGACATATCACATGAAATGTATAAACATTGCAAAAGGGTTTACATGTGTATGGATTACGAGTTATTAACGCTAGCCAAAAATGGCTTCCATTTTCCTCACCTTTGCAGTTGTGAAATAGTCATCAGCGTCGCGAACATGCTTGAATTTCGGTCAGGTGTCAAACGCAGATGAGACCCGATATACATCTAGACATGCACAAGTCCGTATTTAATCAAATTGATGCAGTATATCGTCACGTACTGCATCATTCAGAAATCACATTTGTGGACTTTTTCCACGCGAATATGTATTGGCGAGATGTGCAGAAATTAATTAAATGTTTTACACAAATTTAATGTAATTAAATCATTTTTTTTCCACAATTTTCAAAACTGTAACATTTAAATGCAACAACATTAATTTTGGCATCACTGTCCTAGAACAGAGACGTAGATGTCTATATACTAAAAAATAGGTCTCTGCCTAGAAGCAGGCAAAAAGAGCAATTTATTGAAGATGTAATCAATTGCAGTAAATAGCAATCCATCACAGTAATCACAGCATGACATTGATGTAAGCCTTAAAAGGCTTATGTGATGTTTTGTTTCCAAATTTTGTGTTTGTCCATCTGTCAGTCCATCTCTCTGTCCTTCCATCCATATATGTCTGTCACTCTTCGTTTCAGTGCAATATAACTCCAACAAATATTAAATGATGTTTTTTAAAAACTTGTTGACAATTAAATTAAGGTTAAATCCCAGCAATTGAAATCTAATGTTTATATCATAATGATTCATGTTTGATTGCCAGCTACAATTTCTTTTCCACAGAGTTATGGCCCCTTGAGAACAGAGGATATAAATTCCACTAATTTTATCAATTTGCTTCTTTCAATTAAAGTGACACAACCAATTTGTCTCCGATTTCCCAGTAATAATATGCGTTAAATGAAGTTAAATTCTATTTACTATACATAATTATTTCAAACTCCCCAAAGAATGAATTTGATAATGAGCAGTTTGTACAAGTGAACACAGGTTTGGCATTACAGGATACCCATCAATATAAATTCATGATGGAGGAAGCAATATTTATGAAGTGCTTTAAAGATTAATGAAGTCCAGACTATCTAAGGTCTGAAAGACCTCAAGAATTGCTTTTAGAACATGCATTCATCACTTTATGACTAGTAGCGATTTAAAGGAATTACCTCTATATCACATATTGGGCCCTGCCCTTTTGGCCCCTCGTGGGTCAGAGTCACCATTTATGCAAAATCTGTTCCCATTCCCCCAAGGATGTTCCTGACCAAATTGGGTTCAAATCCCTTCATAACTTTATGACTAGTAGAGAATTAAAGGAATTACCTCTATTTCCCATATTAAGCCCGCCACTTTGCCCCTTTGGGGTCAGAGTAACCATTTATGCAAAATCGGTTCCCCTTTCCCCAAGGATGTTTCTGACCAACTTGGGTTCAAATCCATTCAAATCTTTATGACTAGTAGCGATTCAAAGGAATTACCTCTATTTCATATATTGGGCCCCGCCCCTTTGGCCCCTGGGGGGTCAGAGTCACCATTTATGCAAAATCTGTTCCCCTTCCCCCAAGGATGTCTCTGGCCGAATTGGGTTAAAATCCATTCATAATTTAATGACTAGTAGCGATTTAAAGGAATTACCTCTATTTCCCCTATTGGGCCCCGCCCCTTTGGCCCCTCGGGGGTCAGAGTCACCATTTATGCAAAATCTGTTCCCCTTCTGCCAAGGATGTTTCTGACCAAATTGGGTTCAAATCCATTCATAACTTTATGACTAGTAGCGATTTAAAGGAATTACCTCTATTTCCCCTATTGGGCCCCGCTCCTTTGGCCCCTTTGGGGTCAGAGTCACCATTTATGCAAAATCTGTTCCCCTTCCCCCAAGGATGTTTCTGACCAAATTGGATTAAAATCCATTCATAACTTGATGACTAGTATCGATTTAAAGGAATTACCTCTATTTCCCCTATTGAGCCCGCCCCTTTGGCTCCTCGGGGGTCAGAGCCACCATTTATGCAAAATCTGTTCCCCTTCCCCCAAGGATGTCTCTGACCAAGTTGGGTTCGAATCCATTCATAACTTTATGACTAGTAGCGATTTAAAGGAATTACCTCTATTTCCCCTATTGGGCCCCGCCCCTTTGGCCCCTCGGGGATCAGAGTCACCATTTATGCAAAATCTGTTCTTCTTCCCCCAAGGATGTTTCTGACCAAATTGGCTTCAAATCCATTCATAACTTTATGACAAGTAGCGATGTAAAGGAATTACCTCTATTTCCCATATTGGGCCCCGCCCCTTTGGCCCTTCTGGGGTCAGAGCTACCATTTATGCAAAATCTGTTCCACTTCCCCCAAGGATGTTTCTGACCAACTTGGGTTCAAATCCATCCAAATCTTTATGACTAGTAGCGATTTAAAGGAATTACCTCTATTTCCCCTATTGAGCCCGCCCCTTTGGCTCCTCGGGGGTCAGAGTCACCATTTATGCAAAATCTGTTCCCTGTCCCCCAAGGATGTTTCTGACCAAATTGGGTTCAAATCCATTCGTAACTTTATGACTAGTAGCGATTTAAAGGAATTACCTCTATTTCCCCTATTGGGCCCCACTCCTTTGGCCCCTTTGGGGTCAGAGTCACCATTTATGCAAAATCTGTTCCCCTTCCCCCAAGGATGTTTCTGACCAAATTGGGTTTAAATCCATTCATAACTTTATGACAAGTAGCGATGTAAAGGAATTACCTCTATTTCCCCTATTGGGCCCCACTCCTTTGGCCCCTTTGGGGTCAGAGTCACCATTTATGCAAAATCTGTTCCCCTTCCCCCAAGGATGTTTCTGACCAAATTGGGTTCAAATCCATTCATAACTTTATGACAAGTAGCGATGTAAAGGAATTACCTCTATTTCCCATATTGGGCCCCGCCCCTTTGGCCCCTCTGGGGTCAGAGCTACCATTTATGCAAAATCTGTTCTTTTTCCCCCAAGGATGTTTCTGACCAAATTGGCTTCAAATCCATTCATAACTTTATGACAAGTAGCGATGTAAAGGAATTACCTCTATTTCCCATATTGGGCCCCGCCCCTTTGGCCCCTCTGGGATCAGAGCTACCATTTATGCAAAATCTGTTCCACTTCCCCCAAGGATGTTTCTGACCAACTTGGGTTCAAATCCATCCAAATCTTTATGACTAGTAGCGATTTAAAGGAATTACCTCTATTTCCCCTATTGAGCCCGGCCCTTTGGCTCCTCGGGGGTCAGAGTCACCATTTATGCAAAATCTGTTCCCTGTCCCCCAAGGATGTTTCTGACCAAATTGGGTTCAAATCCATTCGTAACTTTATGACTAGTAGCGATTTAAAGGAATTACCTCTATTTCCCCTATTGGGCCCCACTCCTTTGGCCCCTTTGGGGTCAGAGTCACCATTTATGCAAAATCTGTTCCCCTTCCCCCAAGGATGTTTCTGACCAAATTGGGTTCAAATCCATTCATAACTTTATGACAAGTAGCGATGTAAAGGAATTACCTCTATTTCACATATTGGGCCCCGCCCCTTTGGCCCCTCGGGGGTCAGAGTCACCATTTATGCAAAATCTGTTCCCTGTCCCCCAAGGATGTTTCTGACCAAATTGGGTTCAAATCCATTCGTAACTTTATGACTAGTAGCGATTTAAAATAATTACCTCTATTTCCCATATTGGGCCCCGCCGCTTTGGCCCCTTTGGGGTCAGAGTCACCATTTATGCAAAATCTGTACCCCTTTCCCCAAGGATGTTTCTGACAAAATTGGATTCAAATCCATTCATCACTTTATGACTAGTAGCGATTTAAAGGAATTACCTCTATTTCCCCTATTGCGCCCCGCCCCTTTGGCCCCTTTGGCCCCTTTGGGGTCAGAGTCACCATTTATGCAAAATCTGGTACCCTTCCCCCAAGGATGTTTCTGGCCAAATTTGGTCAAAATCCAATAAGAACTTTCTGACTAGTAGCGATTTGAAGCAAATGTTGACGGACGGACGACGGACGACGGACGCTGCGCCATGGCATAAGCTCACCGGACCTTCGGTCCAGGTGAGCTAAAAATGGTTCATATATTTCTATATATGACTTCACAAATTATGCGGTGTCTGAAAATCTGAATGAAGTGAATAAACGAAAAAAAATATTTTTATGAAATATTCAAGTCATTCTTTTTTTAAAGATACTGATTTCAGGTCCATTTTGGTAATTCAACTATAACGGCAATTAAAATACTTCTCGTTTTTTTTTAGGACGGAAAACGGAAATCTGGATTATCTAAAAACAAATGCAAAAATACTTGTGATATTCACTTAATTTGATATTTAGCCGTTAATTGTTATTTGTAGTTTTATAACTTTTGATATATTGTGATTGATTCTGTATATATAATATTGCTGTGGAACTTGTGTTATTTTTCAAACAAATTCATTTTAATAATTTGTTAATTTAAAATTTTCATCAAGTCATGATCAAGACTTGAAATTCTCACTACACCATACTTCAAACACGGAGTAATCAATGAATTGATAAACTGAAAATACAACAAATGTTCAGATGACTATTTGTGCCATGCTGTTACAAGATTTCAGTTACAATTCTAAAATTGAATTAGTAAATGTATGTAAATATATGTTATCCTGTCAATATCCACAAAGCGAGTGTAGTCTACTGTACTCAAAGTCATGCCAGTAGATAGCGGTACATATACTTAGTGCTTACATCTAGTGCTTACTTGTGTGAACTATAAATCAATAACAAAATGGTTCATATATTTCTATATATGACTTCACAAATTATGTGGTGTCTGAAGATCTGAATGAAGTGAATAAACGATGTATTACATTATTTTTATGAAATATTCAAGTCATAGATCATTCTCTTAAAAATATTGATTTCAAGTCCATTTTGGTAATTTTACTATGACGGCAATCAGGCCTAGAATGGCGAATAAACCCCTAATATTTTACATATGATTAATTTTGACATTGGATAACATATAATTGTGTCCATTCTCTAAGCACTGGTAGAATGTACAGAATAGAGCTTCATAAATATATTCTCAAAATTACTAATTACCCCGGTAAATATAACATTTTACATAAACCTCCCATGACTGATGATTAAACTTGCAAATCTCCTGTGTCATTCCAATTTTGATATGTGTAAATATATACACGTACTGTATATATATAGTTATAGATATGGAATGCTTCACAATTTGCATACAGTTATGGAATATTATAACACCCCCAAAAATGTTCTCTCCACATAATGGTGTGATTTGTGCAATTACATTGCTGAATTGTGTGGTTCAGTATGATTGGATGATCAACATTGGAAAAGGACAATAAATAGGGAATGTGTCGTCCCATCGAATGGACTGTAATCTTTGTGATCAGGTTTGAAGTTGAAAATGAATCTTGAAGTTTTCTTTTCCTGTTTGCTGAATTATTCGATGAAGATAGTCTTTATCTGGTTGTTAATCTTCATCACATTGTTTACAATACTGTAATTATACCAGAAGTTTATCTTCTCATATACAGATTTATTAACATCAAATGATTCCTGAACAAAAGGAGTCAGGTTTTTTTTGTTTTGAAGTACCATAAATGCTTGAGTACAGTTTCAATAGGATACATTCTTAATTCGGGCCTTGATTAGCAGCTCTGGTTTTGGTTTTCAGTAATTCTTTATGTGTGTTTCATCATATTAAGTTGAAATACAACAACTATGTATGCCAAACTAACGATGGAACTAGCCTAAATTTAGTGCATATTAGAAGTTGGCATCAATAAGGTCACAGAGTCCTGGCTGTATTATAACTGATGATGCCTTCCCGAAAGAAAGAAGACATATTTTATTTTCATCGATCCAAGATAGATCAACAAACTTCCAATTTCAATTAGGACCTTACAGAAACATGCATGTGTACAATCAAATCAGAACAGCTGCAAACATTTCAAATTATTTGCAATTAATTCCTAAACCGATATCAGTAAATTTATCAACTTAAAACTTAGAAGATTACTGATTTTGCATTAAACAATAATGTTCGTTTACAGTACTTCCAGTACTTTGATTTTCCCAAAAGTTCACGTAATAATAGTAAACAGGTAAACATTTAAGATTTTTGAGAATTTTTACTGCGAAACTCACCTATTTTCAAAATGGCTACACTGGAGAAAATTTGAGCTGAAGGACCTAACTTTTTTTTTTGATTAGGTGTTATATCGGACCCTAAACTTTTGTTATAAACCATAATCGTCATATTCAATTCAAGAATTTGAATGAAATAATCCAAAACGTTAACACTAAAGTCTATGGGAAAACAATTGGTTGGTTGGTCTCTATAGCGAGCTACCGCATATGGCATTTTGTGCCATCTAGCGTCCCTGGAAACCAGATGATGGGACCGACTAGCACATTTTCGGACGTGATTCTCATCTTGGAGGCATTGTAGCAGAATTTAGAGAGAAATTGAGATTCAGGGGGGATTGATGATGAAAATATGACACATGTAGTGTTATAAGGAGGACCATAGACCGGGCAGATACGGACATACATTCTATATTTCAATGGGAGCGGTATATATCGTGGCTCGGGGTACGGTGGTATGCTGGTTGTACTGCTGGCACTACCCCGGTTCAATGTGTGGATGTGTGTCTGGTTGTTCTGTTGTCACTACCCCGATTCGGTGATGTGTTTGGTTGTTCTGTTGTCACTACCCCAGTTCAGTGTATGGCGATATATCTGGTTATTTTGTTGTCACTAGCCCGGTTCCGTGTCCTGTGTCTGCGTTTTGACTCTTTTATCTAAATAATGGCTCTATTCCTAATTTTTATTCTCGTTCGGCCTTTTTTTCTTCATTTTTTACAAAAAGACCAGAAATTAGGGGGTGGAGAAGATAATATTGAGTTATCTCCCCCTGATCTTTATTCTATATCTTATTTGTTTATATTTCTGATTAGCACGATTTCTATACTTGGCTATTAACCAAAAGCCATCACTTTAAATTCAAAGCTTATCAAGATATTAAAATTTACATTTCAAAATTAACTCAATTTTAATTTTTTTTTTTTCTTAAGAATTTCATCTCCGGTACCAATAGAAGAATCAACCTACCAGCCTAAGACTTGCAGTCAGGCACTGCATATTTTGATAGCATATATATATAAGATGCTATAGGGAACAACCTCCCAAATGAAAAAATATATTTTTGAAACAGCCCCTGTGTATAGAAAGTTGAGCTAAGGATAAAATGTCTGGCAGCCACTGATTGGCCAGTATGCTATGAAGTGAGAAAATAGATATGTAGCCTGATAGGTAACTATCAATAAGAAATGTTGATATACATTTCGTAAGTCCGATTTGTTTTTTTCCCAAAAGTTCACGTAATAATAGTAAACAGGTAAACATTTAAGATTTTTGAGAATTTTTACTGCGAAACTCACCTATTTTCAAAATGGCTACACTGGAGAAAATTTGAGCTGAAGGACCTAACTTTTTTTTTTTGATTAGGTGTTATATCAGACCCTAAACTTTTGTTATAAACCATAATCGTCATATTGAATTCAAGAATTTGAATGAAATAATCCAAAACGTTAACACTAAAGTCTATGGGAAAACAATTGGTTGGTTGGTCTCTGTAGAAACAAATGCAACAATAAATGCAAAACCTGAGAATGTATTCATTCAATGACAATGAAATTGTGATTACTAGCAATTGCAAGTTGTATTTTGAGGAAAACTGTCTTATCAAAAACTTCAGTATGTCATGCATGTGAAGCAGTAATAAACCTTACATTATTACTTAACTGTTCTATAGCAATAGGAGGAATAACATGTATACATGATATAAAGTTACTTACTTGTCTCCTAGATACATAATTGTTGGGCAAGCAGCCGCAACATTTTCTCTCCAAGTCTGTTGGCATTTCTTGGCATTTCAAACAACGACACCAACTTGGAGGAGAATCATTTGGTACTAGTCCTGGATCTTGTGGATCCTCTGGTTCACTTGCATTTTCGCAAAAGTTAAAAACTAGGCCTGGCTGACGATCCACCAGTTGAAGAACTAAATTTCACAGTGGCTCTGGGTCCATCCTTCTGATTAAATCCTAATACATAAAACAATAATTATAGAACAAATCCATGTGGGTGGGAGTACTGTAGTATTCTAATGTATTAAAAAAAATAATTGGTTTTCCTTATTTTTGGAGTTGATAAATCATAATGCACTTATATAACTTATCATCCATTTTCCATCCCAACTTTTTCTACTAATGTTTTATGTAAGGGATGTATGTTTTTTGATAATTGTTTGTTGAAGTAAGTATGGTGTAAATGTCAAGTTTCAGAGCATGTAGGAGGTGTTCACTTCATGGTGTATTGCAGGTGTTTACATTTCAGTGTGTTTGAGAGTGTTCACTTGGCAGTATGTGCAGGTGTTCTTTCAACAGTGTGTGTAGGAAGTGTTCAATTATTACTGTGTGTAGGAAGTGTTCAATTATTACTGTGTGTAGGAAGTGTTCAATTATTACTGTGTGTAGGAAGTGTTCAATTATTACTGTGTGTAGGAAGTGTTCAATTATCAGTGTATATACGAAGTGTTCACTTGTGAGAATGTGTTTGAGGTGCACGTGTGTACAAACAGTGTGTAGTTACTTATAATAACACTGTGTTCATGGATGGTTCATTCGAATGAATGTGTAATCAAGTGTCTAGTTGCATTACAAGAAATGGAGTGCATATTTTTTCAATATTCTGTGAACTACATGATACCTACTAAGAGAAACAGGTCTTATAACCATACCATTCACTTGGTCGGTTAAAAATTAGGTGTTCATATACAAGTGGCAAGTATGTCTGATGTGTGTGTGTGAGGGTGTGTGCATTTTTGGTAAAAATGTAACATTTTCAGTGAGTAATAGTATAAATTGTCTCCTGAATGCTTTGGTAAATTGTCTGCTGTTCTTTTTGTCTGTGTACATAGCAAAGTAATATCAAAATAAAAAATATATGAAAAGAAATAATACCGTACTTTGTAATTAATTCAGTAATTGGTCTAAGCATATCCTTATCAAAGCTGAAATTTGGAGTGATTATCAATCAGTCCAAATAATTTGAATGATGAAGTAAATTGTGGATAACATTCATAAAACAGTAAAGTGACATACAAAAAGTCACATATTACTAAAATATATGATTATTAACTTTATATGATAGGAGCTCAAGGTTCATGTAGATTTTTATCATACGGGACAAAACTACTGTATATATAATATGTATAAAATACAAACCTCCGTTTCCCTTCTCCTTTGCTGTTGCAATGTTAGTACCCTGGCCCGATCCTCCTGCTGCAGCACAGCAACTGTACCACGTGCACCCCTTCGCCCCTTCCTCTACCTCTTCCCCTTGGCCGTCCACGGGTTCCTCCCCTCCTCCTTGATCCCCTCCCCCTCCTCGGGGATGTATGGATTTGTGCATATTCATAATCTATCAGATGAAAAAGCAAGAAATTCTTGTAAGAGCAAAACTGAAGGAAATAGTTTACAATGCAATGCAACAGAAAAGTTCACTGTGATGAATTTTATATTGCTATGAATATCGAAGACAAAATATAAATACATTTGTATATATATACGCACTAATTCATGTATATATGTGTAACAGTGGAAAACTAAAGAAACTTGCATGTTCAGCAACCAAAAGTAGGTATTCTCATGATCATACACTTTAGTTTATAAGATCACATAAGCCTGGTATGAAAATATGATTAGTCTAGCTATGCTCCATTTGGTATATTGATTATGTTTGGTGATCAATGACAGCAGCATTCCTTTAAATGGTCATGATGGGGGGTAAGACTTTGGTATCAAAAAAATTCTTCAAGTGCAAAATTTAAATAATGTTATACATACAGCAGTACCATGCACACTATTACAACTTTCCATGGTGGAACTCATTATTTAAAATCAAACATAATTGAAATGTATTCAACATATAGAGACAAATAAAATAACCATATAAAATGGTATATTTTGAGTTTTTCTTTCATAAAGAATGGATATATCTTTAATTATACAAATAGTTTCGCTTTATTAATTGATGATAGTAAATTGAGTGGTCCAAAATCGGAAACTCCGTCCGAAACAAGCTCGAGGGTTGAATTGGCAATTCATTACATGAAGTTGTTCAAACTGATGAGGATAACACATATCATCATGGAAGTAAAAATCGTGGAGCTAAGAGGCTTTGTCAATAGCCTATTTGAGTTGACGTTATATGCATGTATACATGTATAACATATTTGTAGTTGAAACAAGATAATTACAGTAAGCATTCACCTCATCTACTCATATCCTGTTAAATCAATAACACTATGTCATGATTGCTTCGCTAATATATATATATATACATATATATGCCTACACAACTATTATTCTAGCCTAAATGAATTGATCGCGATATCACCGTGAAGACGATGACATAGTTAGATTACCCCACATTGGGCCCCATCTCGGCATCGGACGCCGATTAACACCAATTTCAGTTGTTATTGTTGTTATTGCATGTATTAAGTCACATGAAAAAAATCCTTAGGTATAAATCCCACACATGCATCATATTTGACTTGTTAATTAAGTACTTACGTACCGTGTTACTGCTTTGACTGCTTGATGAATCGGACATCTCTAAAAATTCACGTGTTTCTGTTGATGTTTTCTCACTGCCTCGTTTTCGAAATACCACGTGACTTATACAAATAGATATATGTTATATTAAGACGGGGCTTTTCCCGAATTAAAGTGGTCAAAACTGGACAATGCAAGCAGAACTTGACCATCGCGTTGCTGTGATAGAACTTTTGGAAGACCAAATAATGCATCTAGACTAAGTTTATTTCCCCGACAATGAAATTGTGATTACTAGCAATTGCAAGTTGTATTTTGAGGAAAACTGTCTTATCAAAAACTTCAGTATGTCATGCATGTGAAGCAGTAATAAACCTTACATTATTACTTAACTGTTCTATAGCAATAGGAGGGATAACATGTATACATGATATAAAGTTACTTACTTGTCTCCTAGATACATAATTGTTGGGCAAGCAGCCGCAACATTTTCTCTCCAAGTCTGTTGGCATTTCTTGGCATTTCAAACAACGACACCAACTTGGAGGAGAATCATTTGGTACTAGTCCTGGATCTTGTGGATCCTCTGGTTCACTTGCATTTTCGCAAAAGTTAAAAACTAGGCCTGGCTGACGATCCACCAGTTGAAGAACTAAATTTCACAGTGGCTCTGGGTCCATCCTTCTGATTAAATCCTAATACATAAAACAATAATTATAGAACAAATCCATGTGGGTGGGAGTACTGTAGTATTCTAATGTATTAAAAAAAATAATTGGTTTTCCTTATTTTTGGAGTTGATAAATCATAATGCACTTATATAACTTATCATCCATTTTCCATCCCAACTTTTTCTACTAATGTTTTATGTAAGGGATGTATGTTTTTTGATAATTGTTTGTTGAAGTAAGTATGGTGTAAATGTCAAGTTTCAGAGCATGTAGGAGGTGTTCACTTCATGGTGTATTGCAGGTGTTTACATTTCAGTGTGTTTGAGAGTGTTCACTTGGCAGTATGTGCAGGTGTTCTTTCAACAGTGTGTGTAGGAAGTGTTCAATTATTACTGTGTGTAGGAAGTGTTCAATTATTACTGTGTGTAGGAAGTGTTCAATTATTACTGTGTGTAGGAAGTGTTCAATTATTACTGTGTGTAGGAAGTGTTCAATTATTACTGTGTGTAGGAAGTGTTCAATTATCAGTGTATATACGAAGTGTTCACTTGTGAGAATGTGTTTGAGGTGCACGTGTGTACAAACAGTGTGTAGTTACTTATAATAACACTGTGTTCATGGATGGTTCATTCGAATGAATGTGTAATCAAGTGTCTAGTTGCATTACAAGAAATGGAGTGCATATTTTTTCAATATTCTGTGAACTACATGATACCTACTTAGAGAAAGAGGTCTTATAACCATACCATTCACATGGTCGGTTAAAAATTAGGTGTTCATACACAAGTGGGAAGTATGTCTGATGTGTGTGAGGGTGTGTGCATTTTTGGTAAAAATGTAACATTTTCAGTGAGTAATAGTATAAATTGTCTCCTGAATGCTTTGGTAAATTGTATGCTGTTCTTTTTGTCTGTGTACATAGCAAAGTAATATCAAAATAAAAGATATGAACAGATAATACCGTATTTTGTAATTAATTCATTAATTGGTCAAAGCATATCCTTATCCAAGCTGAAATTTGGAGTGATTATCAACCAGTCCAAATAATTTGAATGATGAAGTAAATTGTGAATAACATTCATAAAACAGTAAAGTGACATACAAAAAGTCACATATTACTAAAATATATGATTATTAACTTTATATGATAGGAGCTCAAGGTTCATGTAGATTTTTATCATACGGGACAAAACTACTGTATATATAATATGTATAAAATACAAACCTCCGTTTCCCTTCTCCTTTGCTGTTGCAATGTTAGTACCCTGGCCCGATCCTCCTGCTGCAGCACAGCAACTGTACCACGTGCACCCCTTCGCCCCTTCCTCTACCTCTTCCCCTTGGCCGTCCACGGGTTCCTCCCCTCCTCCTTGATCCCCTCCCCCTCCTCGGGGATGTATGGATTTGTGCATATTCATAATCTATCAGATGAAAAATCAAGAAATTCTTGTAAGAGCAAAACTGAAGGAAATAGTTTACAATGCAATGCAACAGAAAAGTTCACTGTGATGAATTTTATATTGCTATGAATATCGAAGACAAAATATAAATACATTTGTATATATATACGCACTAATTCATGTATATATGTGTAACAGTGGAAAACTAAAGAAACTTGCATGTTCAGCAACCAAAAGTAGGTATTCTCATGATCATACACTTTAGTTTATAAGATCACATAAGCCTGGTATGAAAATATGATTAGTCTAGCTATGCTCCATTTGGTATATTGATTATGTTTGGTGATCAATGACAGCAGCATTCCTTTAAATGGTCATGATGGGGGGTAAGACTTTGGTATCAAAAAAATTCTTCAAGTGCAAAATTTAAATAATGTTATACATACAGCAGTACCATGCACACTATTACAACTTTCCATGGTGGAACTCATTATTTAAAATCAAACATAATTGAAATGTATTCAACATATAGAGACAAATAAAATAACCATATAAAATGGTATATTTTGAGTTTTTCTTTCATAAAGAATGGATATATCTTTAATTATACAAATAGTTTCGCTTTATTAATTGATGATAGTAAATTGAGTGGTCCAAAATCGGAAACTCCGTCCGAAACAAGCTCGAGGGTTGAATTGGCAAGTCATTACATGAAGTTGTTCAAACTGATGAGGATAACACATATCATCATGGAAGTAAAAATCGTGGAGCTAAGAGGCTTTGTCAATAGCCTCTTTGAGTTGACGTTATATGCATGTATACATGTATAACATATTTGTAGTTGAAACAAGATAATTACAGTAAGCATTCACCTCATCTACTCATATCCTGTTAAATCAATAACACTATGTCATGATTGCTTCGCTAATATATATATATATACATATATATGCCTACACAACTATTATTCTAGCCTAAATGAATTGATCGCGATATCACCGTGAAGACGATGACATAGTTAGATTACCCCACATTGGGCCCCATCTCGGCATCGGACGCCGATTAACACCAATTTCAGTTGTTATTGTTGTTATTGCATGTATTAAGTCACATGAAAAAAATCCTTAGGTATAAATCCCACACATGCATCATATTTGACTTGTTAATTAAGTACTTACGTACCGTGTTACTGCTTTGACTGCTTGATGAATCGGACATCTCTAAAAATTCACGTGTTTCTGTTGATGTTTTCTCACTGCCTCGTTTTCGAAATACCACGTGACTTATACAAATAGATATATGTTATATTAAGACGGGGCTTTTCCCGAATTAAAGTGGTCAAAACTGGACAATGCAAGCAGAACTTGACCATCGCGTTGCTGTGATAGAACTTTTGGAAGACCAAATAATGCATCTAGACTAAGTTTATTTCCCCGACAATGAAATTGTGATTACTAGCAATTGCAAGTTGTATTTTGAGGAAAACTGTCTTATCAAAAACTTCAGTATGTCATGCATGTGAAGCAGTAATAAACCTTACATTATTACTTAACTGTTCTATAGCAATAGGAGGAATAACATGTATACATGATATAAAGTTACTTACTTGTCTCCTAGATACATAATTGTTGGGCAAGCAGCCGCAACATTTTCTCTCCAAGTCTGTTGGCATTTCTTGGCATTTCAAACAACGACACCAACTTGGAGGAGAATCATTTGGTACTAGTCCTGGATCTTGTGGATCCTCTGGTTCACTTGCATTTTCGCAAAAGTTAAAAACTAGGCCTGGCTGACGATCCACCAGTTGAAGAACTAAATTTCACAGTGGCTCTGGGTCCATCCTTCTGATTAAATCCTAATACATAAAACAATAATTATAGAACAAATCCATGTGGGTGGGAGTACTGTAGTATTCTAATGTATTAAAAAAAATAATTGGTTTTCCTTATTTTTGGAGTTGATAAATCATAATGCACTTATATAACTTATCATCCATTTTCCATCCCAACTTTTTCTACTAATGTTTTATGTAAGGGATGTATGTTTTTTGATAATTGTTTGTTGAAGTAAGTATGGTGTAAATGTCAAGTTTCAGAGCATGTAGGAGGTGTTCACTTCATGGTGTATTGCAGGTGTTTACATTTCAGTGTGTTTGAGAGTGTTCACTTGGCAGTATGTGCAGGTGTTCTTTCAACAGTGTGTGTAGGAAGTGTTCAATTATTACTGTGTGTAGGAAGTGTTCAATTATTACTGTGTGTAGGAAGTGTTCAATTATTACTGTGTGTAGGAAGTGTTCAATTATTACTGTGTGTAGGAAGTGTTCAATTATCAGTGTATATACGAAGTGTTCACTTGTGAGAATGTGTTTGAGGTGCACGTGTGTACAAACAGTGTGTAGTTACTTATAATAACACTGTGTTCATGGATGGTTCATTCGAATGAATGTGTAATCAAGTGTCTAGTTGCATTACAAGAAATGGAGTGCATATTTTTTCAATATTCTGTGAACTACATGATACCTACTTAGAGAAAGAGGTCTTATAACCATACCATTCACATGGTCGGTTAAAAATTAGGTGTTCATACACAAGTGGGAAGTATGTCTGATGTGTGTGAGGGTGTGTGCATTTTTGGTAAAAATGTAACATTTTCAGTGAGTAATAGTATAAATTGTCTCCTGAATGCTTTGGTAAATTGTATGCTGTTCTTTTTGTCTGTGTACATAGCAAAGTAATATCAAAATAAAAGATATGAACAGATAATACCGTATTTTGTAATTAATTCATTAATTGGTCAAAGCATATCCTTATCCAAGCTGAAATTTGGAGTGATTATCAACCAGTCCAAATAATTTGAATGATGAAGTAAATTGTGAATAACATTCATAAAACAGTAAAGTGACATACAAAAAGTCACATATTACTAAAATATATGATTATTAACTTTATATGATAGGAGCTCAAGGTTCATGTAGATTTTTATCATACGGGACAAAACTACTGTATATATAATATGTATAAAATACAAACCTCCGTTTCCCTTCTCCTTTGCTGTTGCAATGTTAGTACCCTGGCCCGATCCTCCTGCTGCAGCACAGCAACTGTACCACGTGCACCCCTTCGCCCCTTCCTCTACCTCTTCCCCTTGGCCGTCCACGGGTTCCTCCCCTCCTCCTTGATCCCCTCCCCCTCCTCGGGGATGTATGGATTTGTGCATATTCATAATCTATCAGATGAAAAAGCAAGAAATTCTTGTAAGAGCAAAACTGAAGGAAATAGTTTACAATGCAATGCAACAGAAAAGTTCACTGTGATGAATTTTATATTGCTATGAATATCGAAGACAAAATATAAATACATTTGTATATATATACGCACTAATTCATGTATATATGTGTAACAGTGGAAAACTAAAGAAACTTGCATGTTCAGCAACCAAAAGTAGGTATTCTCATGATCATACACTTTAGTTTATAAGATCACATAAGCCTGGTATGAAAATATGATTAGTCTAGCTATGCTCCATTTGGTATATTGATTATGTTTGGTGATCAATGACAGCAGCATTCCTTTAAATGGTCATGATGGGGGGTAAGACTTTGGTATCAAAAAAATTCTTCAAGTGCAAAATTTAAATAATGTTATACATACAGCAGTACCATGCACACTATTACAACTTTCCATGGTGGAACTCATTATTTAAAATCAAACATAATTGAAATGTATTCAACATATAGAGACAAATAAAATAACCATATAAAATGGTATATTTTGAGTTTTTCTTTCATAAAGAATGGATATATCTTTAATTATACAAATAGTTTCGCTTTATTAATTGATGATAGTAAATTGAGTGGTCCAAAATCGGAAACTCCGTCCGAAACAAGCTCGAGGGTTGAATTGGCAATTCATTACATGAAGTTGTTCAAACTGATGAGGATAACACATATCATCATGGAAGTAAAAATCGTGGAGCTAAGAGGCTTTGTCAATAGCCTCTTTGAGTTGACGTTATATGCATGTATACATGTATAACATATTTGTAGTTGAAACAAGATAATTACAGTAAGCATTCACCTCATCTACTCATATCCTGTTAAATCAATAACACTATGTCATGATTGCTTCGCTAATATATATATATATACATATATATGCCTACACAACTATTATTCTAGCCTAAATGAATTGATCGCGATATCACCGTGAAGACGATGACATAGTTAGATTACCCCACATTGGGCCCCATCTCGGCATCGGACGCCGATTAACACCAATTTCAGTTGTTATTGTTGTTATTGCATGTATTAAGTCACATGAAAAAAATCCTTAGGTATAAATCCCACACATGCATCATATTTGACTTGTTAATTAAGTACTTACGTACCGTGTTACTGCTTTGACTGCTTGATGAATCGGACATCTCTAAAAATTCACGTGTTTCTGTTGATGTTTTCTCACTGCCTCGTTTTCGAAATACCACGTGACTTATACAAATAGATATATGTTATATTAAGACGGGGCTTTTCCCGAATTAAAGTGGTCAAAACTGGACAATGCAAGCAGAACTTGACCATCGCGTTGCTGTGATAGAACTTTTGGAAGACCAAATAATGCATCTAGACTAAGTTTATTTCCCCGACAATGAAATTGTGATTACTAGCAATTGCAAGTTGTATTTTGAGGAAAACTGTCTTATCAAAAACTTCAGTATGTCATGCATGTGAAGCAGTAATAAACCTTACATTATTACTTAACTGTTCTATAGCAATAGGAGGAATAACATGTATACATGATATAAAGTTACTTACTTGTCTCCTAGATACATAATTGTTGGGCAAGCAGCCGCAACATTTTCTCTCCAAGTCTGTTGGCATTTCTTGGCATTTCAAACAACGACACCAACTTGGAGGAGAATCATTTGGTACTAGTCCTGGATCTTGTGGATCCTCTGGTTCACTTGCATTTTCGCAAAAGTCAAAAACTAGGCCTGGCTGACGATCCACCAGTTGAAGAACTAAATTTCACAGTGGCTCTGGGTCCATCCTTCTGATTAAATCCTAATACATAAAACAATAATTATAGAACAAATCCATGTGGGTGGGAGTACTGTAGTATTCTAATGTATTAAAAAAAATAATTGGTTTTCCTTATTTTTGGAGTTGATAAATCATAATGCACTTATATAACTTATCATCCATTTTCCATCCCAACTTTTTCTACTAATGTTTTATGTAAGGGATGTATGTTTTTTGATAATTGTTTGTTGAAGTAAGTATGGTGTAAATGTCAAGTTTCAGAGCATGTAGGAGGTGTTCACTTCATGGTGTATTGCAGGTGTTTACATTTCAGTGTGTTTGAGAGTGTTCACTTGGCAGTATGTGCAGGTGTTCTTTCAACAGTGTGTGTAGGAAGTGTTCAATTATTACTGTGTGTAGGAAGTGTTCAATTATTACTGTGTGTAGGAAGTGTTCAATTATTACTGTGTGTAGGAAGTGTTCAATTATTACTGTGTGTAGGAAGTGTTCAATTATCAGTGTATATACGAAGTGTTCACTTGTGAGAATGTGTTTGAGGTGCACGTGTGTACAAACAGTGTGTAGTTACTTATAATAACACTGTGTTCATGGATGGTTCATTCGAATGAATGTGTAATCAAGTGTCTAGTTGCATTACAAGAAATGGAGTGCATATTTTTTCAATATTCTGTGAACTACATGATACCTACTTAGAGAAAGAGGTCTTATAACCATACCATTCACATGGTCGGTTAAAAATTAGGTGTTCATACACAAGTGGGAAGTATGTCTGATGTGTGTGAGGGTGTGTGCATTTTTGGTAAAAATGTAACATTTTCAGTGAGTAATAGTATAAATTGTCTCCTGAATGCTTTGGTAAATTGTATGCTGTTCTTTTTGTCTGTGTACATAGCAAAGTAATATCAAAATAAAAGATATGAACAGATAATACCGTATTTTGTAATTAATTCATTAATTGGTCAAAGCATATCCTTATCCAAGCTGAAATTTGGAGTGATTATCAACCAGTCCAAATAATTTGAATGATGAAGTAAATTGTGAATAACATTCATAAAACAGTAAAGTGACATACAAAAAGTCACATATTACTAAAATATATGATTATTAACTTTATATGATAGGAGCTCAAGGTTCATGTAGATTTTTATCATACGGGACAAAACTACTGTAAATATTATATGTATAAAATACAAACCTCCGTTTCCCTTCTCCTTTGCTGTTGCAATGTCAGTACCCTGGCCCGATCCTCCTGCTGCAGCACAGCAACTGTACCACGTGCACCCCTTCGCCCCTTCCTCTACCTCTTCCCCTTGGCCGTCCACGGGTTCCTCCCCTCCTCCTTGATCCCCTCCCCCTCCTCGGGGATGTATGGATTTGTGCATATTCATAATCTATCAGATGAAAAAGCAAGAAATTCTTGTAAGAGCAAAACTGAAGGAAATAGTTTACAATGCAATGCAACAGAAAAGTTCACTGTGATGAATTTTATATTGCTATGAATATCGAAGACAAAATATAAATACATTTGTATATATATACGCACTAATTCATGTATATATGTGTAACAGTGGAAAACTAAAGAAACTTGCATGTTCAGCAACCAAAAGTAGGTATTCTCATGATCATACACTTTAGTTTATAAGATCACATAAGCCTGGTATGAAAATATGATTCGTCTAGCTATGCTCCATTTGGTATATTGATTATGTTTGGTGATCAATGACAGCAGCATTCCTTTAAATGGTCATGATGGGGGGTAAGACTTTGGTATCAAAAAAATTCTTCAAGTGCAAAATTTAAATAATGTTATACATACAGCAGTACCATGCACACTATTACAACTTTCCATGGTGGAACTCATTATTTAAAATCAAACATAATTGAAATGTATTCAACATATAGAGACAAATAAAATAACCATATAAAATGGTATATTTTGAGTTTTTCTTTCATAAAGAATGGATATATCTTTAATTATACAAATAGTTTCGCTTTATTAATTGATGATAGTAAATTGAGTGGTCCAAAATCGGAAACTCCGTCCGAAACAAGCTCGAGGGTTGAATTGGCAATTCATTACATGAAGTTGTTCAAACTGATGAGGATAACACATATCATCATGGAAGTAAAAATCGTGGAGCTAAGAGGCTTTGTCAATAGCCTATTTGAGTTGACGTTATATGCATGTATACATGTATAACATATTTGTAGTTGAAACAAGATAATTACAGTAAGCATTCACCTCATCTACTCATATCCTGTTAAATCAATAACACTATGTCATGATTGCTTCGCTAATATATATATATATACATATATATGCCTACACAACTATTATTCTAGCCTAAATGAATTGATCGCGATATCACCGTGAAGACGATGACATAGTTAGATTACCCCACATTGGGCCCCATCTCGGCATCGGACGCCGATTAACACCAATTTCAGTTGTTATTGTTGTTATTGCATGTATTAAGTCACATGAAAAAAATCCTTAGGTATAAATCCCACACATGCATCATATTTGACTTGTTAATTAAGTACTTACGTACCGTGTTACTGCTTTGACTGCTTGATGAATCGGACATCTCTAAAAATTCACGTGTTTCTGTTGATGTTTTCTCACTGCCTCGTTTTCGAAATACCACGTGACTTATACAAATAGATATATGTTATATTAAGACGGGGCTTTTCCCGAATTAAAGTGGTCAAAACTGGACAATGCAAGCAGAACTTGACCATCGCGTTGCTGTGATAGAACTTTTGGAAGACCAAATAATGCATCTAGACTAAGTTTATTTCCCCGACAATGAAATTGTGATTACTAGCAATTGCAAGTTGTATTTTGAGGAAAACTGTCTTATCAAAAACTTCAGTATGTCATGCATGTGAAGCAGTAATAAACCTTACATTATTACTTAACTGTTCTATAGCAATAGGAGGGATAACATGTATACATGATATAAAGTTACTTACTTGTCTCCTAGATACATAATTGTTGGGCAAGCAGCCGCAACATTTTCTCTCCAAGTCTGTTGGCATTTCTTGGCATTTCAAACAACGACACCAACTTGGAGGAGAATCATTTGGTACTAGTCCTGGATCTTGTGGATCCTCTGGTTCACTTGCATTTTCGCAAAAGTTAAAAACTAGGCCTGGCTGACGATCCACCAGTTGAAGAACTAAATTTCACAGTGGCTCTGGGTCCATCCTTCTGATTAAATCCTAATACATAAAACAATAATTATAGAACAAATCCATGTGGGTGGGAGTACTGTAGTATTCTAATGTATTAAAAAAAATAATTGGTTTTCCTTATTTTTGGAGTTGATAAATCATAATGCACTTATATAACTTATCATCCATTTTCCATCCCAACTTTTTCTACTAATGTTTTATGTAAGGGATGTATGTTTTTTGATAATTGTTTGTTGAAGTAAGTATGGTGTAAATGTCAAGTTTCAGAGCATGTAGGAGGTGTTCACTTCATGGTGTATTGCAGGTGTTTACATTTCAGTGTGTTTGAGAGTGTTCACTTGGCAGTATGTGCAGGTGTTCTTTCAACAGTGTGTGTAGGAAGTGTTCAATTATTACTGTGTGTAGGAAGTGTTCAATTATTACTGTGTGTAGGAAGTGTTCAATTATTACTGTGTGTAGGAAGTGTTCAATTATCAGTGTATATACGAAGTGTTCACTTGTGAGAATGTGTTTGAGGTGCACGTGTGTACAAACAGTGTGTAGTTACTTATAATAACACTGTGTTCATGGATGGTTCATTCGAATGAATGTGTAATCAAGTGTCTAGTTGCATTACAAGAAATGGAGTGCATATTTTTTCAATATTCTGTGAACTACATGATACCTACTTAGAGAAAGAGGTCTTATAACCATACCATTCACATGGTCGGTTAAAAATTAGGTGTTCATACACAAGTGGGAAGTATGTCTGATGTGTGTGAGGGTGTGTGCATTTTTGGTAAAAATGTAACATTTTCAGTGAGTAATAGTATAAATTGTCTCCTGAATGCTTTGGTAAATTGTATGCTGTTCTTTTTGTCTGTGTACATAGCAAAGTAATATCAAAATAAAAGATATGAACAGATAATACCGTATTTTGTAATTAATTCATTAATTGGTCAAAGCATATCCTTATCCAAGCTGAAATTTGGAGTGATTATCAACCAGTCCAAATAATTTGAATGATGAAGTAAATTGTGAATAACATTCATAAAACAGTAAAGTGACATACAAAAAGTCACATATTACTAAAATATATGATTATTAACTTTATATGATAGGAGCTCAAGGTTCATGTAGATTTTTATCATACGGGACAAAACTACTGTATATATAATATGTATAAAATACAAACCTCCGTTTCCCTTCTCCTTTGCTGTTGCAATGTTAGTACCCTGGCCCGATCCTCCTGCTGCAGCACAGCAACTGTACCACGTGCACCCCTTCGCCCCTTCCTCTACCTCTTCCCCTTGGCCGTCCACGGGTTCCTCCCCTCCTCCTTGATCCCCTCCCCCTCCTCGGGGATGTATGGATTTGTGCATATTCATAATCTATCAGATGAAAAAGCAAGAAATTCTTGTAAGAGCAAAACTGAAGGAAATAGCTGGTTTACAATGCAATGCAACAGAAAAGTTCACTGTGATAAATTTTATATTGCTATGAATATCGAAGTCAAAATATAAATACATTTGTATATATATATACGTACTAATTCATGTATATATATGTAACAGTGGAAAACTAAAGAAACTTGCATGTTCAGCAACCAAAAGTAGGTATTCTCATACACTTTAGTTTATAAGATCACATAAGCCTAGTATGAAAATATGATTAGTCTAGCTATATATATACACGTATGCTCCATTTGGTATATTGATTATGTTTGGTGATCAATGACAGCAGCATTCCTTTAAATGGTAATGGTGGGGGGTAAGACTTTGGTATCAAAAAAATTCTTCAAGTGCAAAATTTAAATAATGTTATACATACAGCAGTACCATGCACACTATTACAACTTTCCATGGTGGAACTCATTATTTAAAATCAAACATAATTGAAATGTATTCAACATATAGAGACAAATAAAATAACCATATAAAATGGTATATTTTGAGTTTTTCTTTCATAAAGAATGGATATATCTTTAATTATACAAATAGTTTCGCTTTATTAATTGATGATAGTAAATTGAGTGGTCCAAAATCGGAAACTCCGTCCGAAACAAGCTCGAGGGTTGAATTGGCAATTCATTACATGAAGTTGTTCAAACTGATGAGGATAACACATATCATCATGGAAGTAAAAATCGTGGAGCTAAGAGGCTTTGTCAATAGCCTCTTTGAGTTGACGTTATATGCATGTATACATGTATAACATATTTGTAGTTGAAACAAGATAATTACAGTAAGCATTCACCTCATCTACTCATATCCTGTTAAATCAATAACACTATGTCATGATTGCTTCGCTAATATATATATATATACATATATATGCCTACACAACTATTATTCTAGCCTAAATGAATTGATCGCGATATCACCGTGAAGACGATGACATAGTTAGATTACCCCACATTGGGCCCCATCTCGGCATCGGACGCCGATTAACACCAATTTCAGTTGTTATTGTTGTTATTGCATGTATTAAGTCACATGAAAAAAATCCTTAGGTATAAATCCCACACATGCATCATATTTGACTTGTTAATTAAGTACTTACGTACCGTGTTACTGCTTTGACTGCTTGATGAATCGGACATCTCTAAAAATTCACGTGTTTCTGTTGATGTTTTCTCACTGCCTCGTTTTCGAAATACCACGTGACTTATACAAATAGATATATGTTATATTAAGACGGGGCTTTTCCCGAATTAAAGTGGTCAAAACTGGACAATGCAAGCAGAACTTGACCATCGCGTTGCTGTGATAGAACTTTTGGAAGACCAAATAATGCATCTAGACTAAGTTTATTTCCCCGACAATGAAATTGTGATTACTAGCAATTGCAAGTTGTATTTTGAGGAAAACTGTCTTATCAAAAACTTCAGTATGTCATGCATGTGAAGCAGTAATAAACCTTACATTATTACTTAACTGTTCTATAGCAATAGGAGGAATAACATGTATACATGATATAAAGTTACTTACTTGTCTCCTAGATACATAATTGTTGGGCAAGCAGCCGCAACATTTTCTCTCCAAGTCTGTTGGCATTTCTTGGCATTTCAAACAACGACACCAACTTGGAGGAGAATCATTTGGTACTAGTCCTGGATCTTGTGGATCCTCTGGTTCACTTGCATTTTCGCAAAAGTTAAAAACTAGGCCTGGCTGACGATCCACCAGTTGAAGAACTAAATTTCACAGTGGCTCTGGGTCCATCCTTCTGATTAAATCCTAATACATAAAACAATAATTATAGAACAAATCCATGTGGGTGGGAGTACTGTAGTATTCTAATGTATTAAAAAAAAAAATTGGTTTTCCTTATTTTTGGAGTTGATAAATCATAATGCACTTATATAACTTATCATCCATTTTCCATCCCAACTTTTTCTACTAATGTTTTATGTAAGGGATGTATGTTTTTTGATAATTGTTTGTTGAAGTAAGTATGGTGTAAATGTCAAGTTTCAGAGCATGTAGGAGGTGTTCACTTCATGGTGTATTGCAGGTGTTTACATTTCAGTGTGTTTGAGAGTGTTCACTTGGCAGTATGTGCAGGTGTTCTTTCAACAGTGTGTGTAGGAAGTGTTCAATTATTACTGTGTGTAGGAAGTGTTCAATTATTACTGTGTGTAGGAAGTGTTCAATTATTACTGTGTGTAGGAAGTGTTCAATTATTACTGTGTGTAGGAAGTGTTCAATTATCAGTGTATATACGAAGTGTTCACTTGTGAGAATGTGTTTGAGGTGCACGTGTGTACAAACAGTGTGTAGTTACTTATAATAACACTGTGTTCATGGATGGTTCATTCGAATGAATGTGTAATCAAGTGTCTAGTTGCATTACAAGAAATGGAGTGCATATTTTTTCAATATTCTGTGAACTACATGATACCTACTTAGAGAAAGAGGTCTTATAACCATACCATTCACATGGTCGGTTAAAAATTAGGTGTTCATACACAAGTGGCAAGTATGTCTGATGTGTGTGTGTGAGGGTGTGTGCATTTTTGGTAAAAATGTAACATTTTCAGTGAGTAATAGTATAAATTGTCTCCTGAATGCTTTGGTAAATTGTCTGCTGTTCTTTTTGTCTGTGTACATAGCAAAGTAATATCAAAATAAAAGATATGAACAGATAATACCGTATTTTGTAATTAATTCATTAATTGGTCAAAGCATATCCTTATCCAAGCTGAAATTTGGAGTGATTATCAACCAGTCCAAATAATTTGAATGATGAAGTAAATTGTGGATAACATTCATAAAACAGTAAAGTGACATACAAAAAGTCACATATTACTAAAATATATGATTATTAACTTTATATGATAGGAGCTCAAGGTTCATGTAGATTTTTATCATACGGGACAAAACTACTGTATATATAATATGTATAAAATACAAACCTCCGTTTCCCTTCTCCTTTGCTGTTGCAATGTTAGTACCCTGGCCCGATCCTCCTGCTGCAGCACAGCAACTGTACCACGTGCACCCCTTCGCCCCTTCCTCTACCTCTTCCCCTTGGCCGTCCACGGGTTCCTCCCCTCCTCCTTGATCCCCTCCCCCTCCTCGGGGATGTATGGATTTGTGCATATTCATAATCTATCAGATGAAAAAGCAAGAAATTCTTGTAAGAGCAAAACTGAAGGAAATAGTTTACAATGCAATGCAACAGAAAAGTTCACTGTGATGAATTTTATATTGCTATGAATATCGAAGACAAAATATAAATACATTTGTATATATATACGCACTAATTCATGTATATATGTGTAACAGTGGAAAACTAAAGAAACTTGCATGTTCAGCAACCAAAAGTAGGTATTCTCATGATCATACACTTTAGTTTATAAGATCACATAAGCCTGGTATGAAAATATGATTAGTCTAGCTATGCTCCATTTGGTATATTGATTATGTTTGGTGATCAATGACAGCAGCATTCCTTTAAATGGTCATGATGGGGGGTAAGACTTTGGTATCAAAAAAATTCTTCAAGTGCAAAATTTAAATAATGTTATACATACAGCAGTACCATGCACACTATTACAACTTTCCATGGTGGAACTCATTATTTAAAATCAAACATAATTGAAATGTATTCAACATATAGAGACAAATAAAATAACCATATAAAATGGTATATTTTGAGTTTTTCTTTCATAAAGAATGGATATATCTTTAATTATACAAATAGTTTCGCTTTATTAATTGATGATAGTAAATTGAGTGGTCCAAAATCGGAAACTCCGTCCGAAACAAGCTCGAGGGTTGAATTGGCAATTCATTACATGAAGTTGTTCAAACTGATGAGGATAACACATATCATCATGGAAGTAAAAATCGTGGAGCTAAGAGGCTTTGTCAATAGCCTCTTTGAGTTGACGTTATATGCATGTATACATGTATAACATATTTGTAGTTGAAACAAGATAATTACAGTAAGCATTCACCTCATCTACTCATATCCTGTTAAATCAATAACACTATGTCATGATTGCTTCGCTAATATATATATATATACATATATATGCCTACACAACTATTATTCTAGCCTAAATGAATTGATCGCGATATCACCGTGAAGACGATGACATAGTTAGATTACCCCACATTGGGCCCCATCTCGGCATCGGACGCCGATTAACACCAATTTCAGTTGTTATTGTTGTTATTGCATGTATTAAGTCACATGAAAAAAATCCTTAGGTATAAATCCCACACATGCATCATATTTGACTTGTTAATTAAGTACTTACGTACCGTGTTACTGCTTTGACTGCTTGATGAATCGGACATCTCTAAAAATTCACGTGTTTCTGTTGATGTTTTCTCACTGCCTCGTTTTCGAAATACCACGTGACTTATACAAATAGATATATGTTATATTAAGACGGGGCTTTTCCCGAATTAAAGTGGTCAAAACTGGACAATGCAAGCAGAACTTGACCATCGCGTTGCTGTGATAGAACTTTTGGAAGACCAAATAATGCATCTAGACTAAGTTTATTTCCCCGACAATGAAATTGTGATTACTAGCAATTGCAAGTTGTATTTTGAGGAAAACTGTCTTATCAAAAACTTCAGTATGTCATGCATGTGAAGCAGTAATAAACCTTACATTATTACTTAACTGTTCTATAGCAATAGGAGGGATAACATGTATACATGATATAAAGTTACTTACTTGTCTCCTAGATACACAATTGTTGGGCAAGCAGCCGCAACATTTTCTCTCCAAGTCTGTTGGCATTTCTTGGCAGTTCAAACAACGACACCAACTTGAAGGAGAATCATTTGGTACTAGTCCTGGATCTTGTGGATCCTCTGGTTCACTTGCATTTTCGCAAAGGTCAAAAACTAGGCCTGGCTGACGATCCACCAGCTGAAGAACTAAATTTCACAGTGGCTCTGGGTCCATCCTTCTGATTAAATCCTAATACATAAAACAATAATTATAGAACAAATCCATGTGGGTGGGAGTACTGTAGTATTCTAATGTATTAAAAAAAATAATTGGTTTTCCTTATTTTTGGAGTTGATAAATCATAATGCACTTATATAACTTATCATCCATTTTCCATCCCAACTTTTTCTACTAATGTTTTATGTAAGGGATGTATGTTTTTTGATAATTGTTTGTGGAAGTAAGTATGGTGTAAATGTCAAATTTCAGAGCATGTAGGAGGTGTTCACTTCATGGTGTATTGCAGGTGTTTACATTTCAGTGTGTTTGAGAGTGTTCACTTGGCAGAATGTGCAGGTGTTCTTTCAACAGTGTGTGTGTAGGAAGTGTTCAATTATTACTGTGTGTAGGAAGTGTTCAATTATCAGTGTATATACGAAGTGTTCACTTGTGAGAATGTGTTTGAGGTGCACGTGTGTACAAACAGTGTGTAGTTGTTACTTATAATAACACTGTGTTCATGGATGGTTCATTCGAATGAATGTGTAATCAAGTGTCTAGTTGCATTACAAGAAATGGAGTGCATATTTTTTCAATATTCTGTGAACTACATGATACCTACTTAGAGAAAGAGGTCTTATAACCATACCATTCACATGGTCGTTTGAAAATTAGGTGTTCATACACAAGTGGGAAGTATGTCTGATGTGTGTGTGAGGGTGTGTGCATTTTTGGTAAAACTCTTCAGTGAGTAATAGTATAAACTGTCTCCTGAATGTTTTGGTAAATTGTCCGCTGTTCTTTTTGTCTGTGTACATAGCAAAGTAATATCAAAATAAAAAAGATATGAACAGATAATACCGTATTTTGTAATTAATTCATTAATTGGTCAAAGCATATCCTTATCCAAGCTGAAATTTGGAGTGATTATCAACCAGTCCAAATAATTTGAATGATGAAGTAAATTGTGAATAACATTCATAAAACAGTAAAGTGACATACAAAAAGTCACATATTACTAAAAAATATGATTATTAACTTTATATGATAGGAGCTCAAGGTTCATGTAGATTTTTATCATACGGGACAAAACTACTGTATATATAATATGTATAAAATACAAACCTCCGTTTCCCTTCTCCTTTGCTGTTGCAATGTCAGTACCCTGGCCCGATCCTCCTGCTGCAGCACAGCAACTGTACCACGTGCACCCCTTCGCCCCCTTCCTTTACCTCTTCCCCTTCCTCGCCCTCTCTCCATCCTTGGACTGCTGTCTGCCCCGATACCCCTTTCTCGACCCCTTGGCCGTCCACGGGTTCCTCCCCTCCTCCTTGATCCCCTCCCCCTCCTCGGGGATGTATGGATTTGTGTATATTCATAATCTATCTGATGAAAAAGCAAGAAATTCTTGTAAGAGCAAATCTGAAGGAAATAGTTTACAATGCAATGCAACAGAAAAGTTCACTGTGATGAATTTTATATTGCTATGAATATCGAAGACAAAATATAAATACATTTGTATATATATACGCACTAATTCATGTATATATGTGTAACAGTGGAAAACTAAAGAAACTTGCATGTTCAGCAACCAAAAGTAGGTATTCTCATGATCATACACTTTAGTTTATAAGATCACATAAGCCTGGTATGAAAATATGATTATAAATTGAGTGGTCCAAAATCGGAAACTCCGTCCGAAACGGGGAGCTCGAAGGTTGAATTGGCAATTCATTACATGAAGTTGTTCAAACTGATGAGGATAACACATATCATCATGAAAGTAAGAGTCGTGGAGCTAAGAGGCTTTGTCAATAGCCTATTTGAGTTGACGTTATATGCATGTATACATGTATAACATATTTGTAGTTGAAACAAGTTAATTACAGTAAGCATTCACCTCATCTACTCATATCCTGTTAAATCAATAACACTATGTCATGATTGCTTCGCTAATATATATATAAATATGCCTACACAACTATTATTCTAGCCTAAATGAATTGATCGCGATATCACCGGTGACGATGACAAAAGTTAGATTACCCCACATTGGGCCCCATCTCGGCATCAGACGCCGATTGACACCGATTTCAGTTTTTATTGTTGTTATTGCATGTATTAAGTCATATGAAAAAAATCCTTAGGTATAAATCCCACACATGCATCATATTTGACTTGTTAGGTCATCTGACCTGAAGGGTCAGGATGACCTATAGTCATCATGTTTCGTCCGTCGTCGTGCGCCGTCTGCCGTCCGCCGTGCGTAAACTTTTCACATTTCAAACTTCTTCTCAAGTTCCACCAGTGGGATTGAGCTGAAACTTGCCTGAAATGATGCTTGGATGGTCCTGACCAAGTGTTGTTATTTTTCGGGTCAGTCTGAAATCCAAGATGGCCGCCATTGCCGCCATTTTGAAAACACATTTGAAACTTCTTCTCAAGTTCCACTGGTGAGATTGAGCTGAAACTTGCCTAAAATGATCCTGGGATGGTCCTGAGGAAGTGTTGTTATTTTTCAGGTCGGTCAGAAATCTAAGATGGCCGCCGTGGCAACCATCTTGAAAAATACATTTTAAACTTCTTCTCCAGTTCCACTGGTGCGATTGAGCTAGAAATTGGTGAGGATGTTAAGGAAGGAAAGCCAATAAAGTGTTGTTATTTTTTGGCTTCGTGAAAACTTTTACATGGCAGCCACGGCAGCCATTTTGTAACATGATTGCGCAATCATGGTTCTTCTGAACAACACCTATTTCAAACTTCTTCTCAAATTCCATCAGTGAGATTCAGCTCTAACTTACCAGAAATGATCCTAGGATGGTCCTGACCAAGTGTTGTTATTTTTCAAGTCGGTCAGAAATCCAAGATGGCCGCCATGGCAACCATCTTGAAAAACATATTTTAAACTTCTTCTCCAGTTCCACTGGTGCGATTGAGCTGGAAATTGGTGAGGATGTTATGGAAGGAGAGCCAATAAAGTGTTGTTATTTTTCGGCTTCATAAAAACTTCGACATTGCAGCCACGGCAGCCATTTTGTAAAATGATTGCGCAATCATGGTTCTTCTGAACAACACCTATTTCAAACTTCTTCTCAAATTCCACCAGTGGGATTGAGCTCTTACTTACCAGAAATGATCCTGAGATAGTCCTGACCAAGTGTTGTTATTTTTCAAGTCGATCAGAAATCCAAGATGGCCGTCATGGCAACCATCTTGAAAAACACATTTTAAACTTCTTCTCCAGTTCCACTGGTGCGATTGAGCTAGAAATTGGTGAGGATGTTAAGGAAGGAAAGCCAATAAAGTGTTGTTATTTTTTGGCTTTGTGAAAACTTCGACATGGCAGCCATGGCAGCCATTTTGTAAAATGATTGCGCAATCATGGTTCTTCTGAACAACACCTATTTCAAACTTCTTCTCAAATTCCACCAGTGGGATTGAGCTCTTACTTACCAGAAATGATCCTGAGATAGTCCTGACCAAGTGTTGTTATTTTTCAAGTCGATCAGAAATCCAAGATGGCCGTCATGGCAACCATCTTGAAAAACACATTTTAAACTTCTTCTCAAGTTCCACTGGTGCCATTTAGCTGGAAATTGGTGAGGATGTTAAGGAAGGGGAGCCAACAAAGTGTTGTTATTTTACGGCCTCGTAAAAACTTTGACATGGCAGCCATGGCGGCCATTTTGCAACATGATTGCGCAATCATGTTTTTCCTGAACAACACGTATTTCAACTTCTTCTCAAATTCCGCCCGTGGGATTTGGCTCTAACTTACCAGAAATGATCCTGAGATGGTCATGGCCAAGTGTTATTATTTTTAAGGTAGGTCAGAAATCCAAGATGGCCACCATGGCCAACAGTGCCACTAAACCTGCAGAGAATGCATACTACAATATTATAAGGGTCTTTAATTTAGAGTCAGATGACCGTTAAGGCCCCTGGGCCTCTTGTTAATTAAGTATTTACGTACCGTGTTACTGCTTTGACTGCTTGATGAATCGGACATTTCTAAAAAGTCACGTGTTTCTGTTGATGTTTTCTCACTGCCTCGTTTTCGAAATACCACGTGACTTATAAAAATAGATATATGTTATATTAAGACGGGGCTTTTCCCGAATTAAAGTGGTCAAAACTGGACAATGCAAGCAGAACTTGACCATCGCGTTGCTGTGATAGAACTTTTGGAAGACCAAATAATGCATCTAGACTAAGTTTATTTCCCCGAATAGTCGCTTTAACGATCGAGTGATCATGACATGTATTTAACTGTGATTTTTTAAAAAGTAATTCTATAATAACAATAAACTGTCATCCTATTGAAAGACAACCTGTCAGTTGAGGGGGTGCACCCAATCTGTTTCAGATTAATTTGTTTTTGTATGCAATCGGTATTATGTGTGTTTTGTGTTTTAATTGTAGGCCACAAGAGCGAGCTAATAAGATACATGGCTATGTCGAAGAGGTCGTTCCAGGCTACACAGAAGACATCTTTAAGAGAATATTTCGGATGTCCAGACATGCATTCACATTACTAGTTGACAATATTAAAGATGCACCTGAACTTAAGGCAGATCCAGGAACTAGAGGGCACCAGCCAATTGCTGTTGAAGAGCAGGTGTTGGTTACTTTGTGGTATTTTGGAGGTTTGAATACAATAAATAAAATTGCTGATCGATTTGGTATATCCGAGGCAACAGTGATTGATTGTAGAAACAAAGTCACTAGGATCATAATCAAATACCTGAAATCTAAGTTCATTTTGTGGCCAACTGTACCAGAAATGCAGGCCGATACAGACTTGTTTGCTATTCGAAATGGATTCCCGGGAATATTGGGTGCTCTGGATGGTACTCGCATTGCTATAAGTAAACCCCAATTGCATCCTCAACGCTATGTCAATAGAAAATGATTTCATTCCTTACAATTACAGGCAGACATGACATGCAATTTTCCCATGTGTTTGTTGGCTATCCCGGTAGTTGTCATGATGCACGTGTTTTACGGAATTCTTACTTGTGGGACAATGGTCTGCATATGTGCAATGTGCAATATGCAATATCACATTCTTGGCGATGCAGCATATCCACTCAGACGCTGGCTTCTAACTCCGTATAGGGTCAATGGCCATCTAACTAATGCAGAGAAGAAATACAACTACTATCATTCGTCCAACAGAATGGTTATTGAAAGGGCCTTTGGCCTTTTCAAAGGACGTTTCAATCGCTGTTGAAATTATAATGGCATGCTGTGTTCTCCATAATATGTGTATACTTTCTGGAGATGATGTCGAGGATTATCTCTCTCAGGATGATGGTAATGATGTCTATGAGAATGAAGCTGAGGGTGCTATAAAAAGAGCAGCGATCGCAAGGAATCTTCAGTGAGATCGAACTGATAATTGACCTGCCTTCCATGCAACAAACTAGTTTATGTTCTGGGTTGAAGCCCATTGTTGTTTGTCAGATTAAATTAATCAATGAACTTACAAAAAGCATTGTTTGTCCTTTTGATGTACAACGTATACAAAATTAATTGGTATATGTACATACATTCAAACCTGGAAAGTTATTTTGACATCAGAGGAGCTGAAAAGTTTTTTTTTTAAAAGCCTCAGCGTGCTCGGCAAAGATCGGCCGGAGGCCGGTCTTTGCCGAGAGGCTTTTAATCTGTTTTTGCCCCTCTAAAACGGAAGTAACTGTAAACCGGAAATCGCGCTTTCGAGATCTCGCGGGTTTTATGAATAAAAAACATAAATAAACTGATTTCAAGAGCTAAAATCGAGAGAATTCTCATACAATAGATATTTTATTATAAAAGTAAATGTGCAGTTGAAGTTCCATAGTATTTTAGTAGAAATATCTGTCGGACAGTTGAATTCGGTTCGAGATTAGGCCGGAAATCGACAAGGTGTCATGGTTGCCAAGTAGTGAAAGCAGGCGCTCGGTGATAGAGAGGAGAGAGTTTGTTTTGCGGGAACAATTTGAAAGGTAAGTTCGTTTATAAGTGTTTATATCAGCTAATTTTAGTCTTCTTATGCCACTTACATCTTTAAATAAGGATATAATGGACTATTCAGGTAAGATAGAAGACTATTTGTGCTGACTTGAACGTTCATTGATAACGTTTATTGAATGAAGTGATACTGAACCGATCATATTTATGTTTACATACACTTCGGAAGGCTCAGTTGCGGTAATTTGAATATAGAATATTAATTGAAATAATAACTGGAAGTCTAGCAAGAAAGTGCGGAGAAAAATGTTCATCCAGACTCTTTATTCTTTGTGAGATACAATTATTGCTTAAAATTTCTAAAACTTTTTACATTGAAAATTGAAATGTGTGCATCACAGAATATTACTACTGGAGTCAACAGACGACAGTTTCGTTGTTCCAGAAGTTCTTGCTTGTAGTTTTTGTTGCATTTCGGTGTATTGCCGTTAATTGGAGAATGGATATATATATCTAAATTGGGTATATTCTAGAGCAAATAACTTCTCTTTCGGACGAGAAATCTTGCAAAGATTGCAAAATTTGCTATAATCTTTTCATTTTCCGAAATTTTAGCCTCCAGACCCCTGGCCAAAAACATTCTGCTCGCGCCTATGGCGCTCGGATTACCACTAAATTACACAGTTTAGAACATATATACTTTTAAAGAGATAATTTGATGATTGACTTCTTTCACTATATTGATTAGTCATTTTAAAAGGTTAATGAATCCAAAGAGAAATTTTGTATCATTTGAAATTAATAGTTTTATCTTTAATTTATAACACACTTATATGCTTGCAAAGTTAAAAATTTAAAACTTGTATTTTGCAGATTCAACAAAAAAGAAAAGTTACTGTAATTACAGGATGGACATACACTTAAAGCCACATACCCCTGTACCGGTATATCAATGTTTACATTTTGAGCTTTTTACAGTTTTCGGACTTGATGCATACCTACCAGATTGATGTGAATCAGAAACTTAAAGAAAATGTATATTAATGAAAGTATACGGGGAATTCCAAAAAATAATAACTGTGGCTGCTGGACCAAGTTTTTCTGAAAATTAGCCCCACAATGCAACGGCTGGTTTTACAGCCCATACAAAATGGCGGAACGCCGCAAGCGTGGAACTGCAAAAACGCAGACAGATTCTGCCAAAAAAAAGACAAAAAAATTGTGTGGAATCTGCAAAACCCAAGTATTTTCTTAGGAAAGGAAATGATTCACTGGAACTTAATGAGAGAAGAAAACGGACTAGACTCGAATTCCGATTTTTCTGGACGTCTATTTGATTGCTGGTTTGCTTTTGAACATTGTCAACTTTACCGATCTATGATTTTATTAATATGTTGTTTGCATTTTACTACATTATAGAATAAAGGATTTAAATGTTAACTATGTTTGTTTATTTTGTTCAGTTACCTGTACGTGAATATTCTGTTAATATCTTTAAATGAAAGCATTATTAGGCTATTTTATACACTGATGTCTCTTGGACTCCCTCGGTCAAGCGTCCAGGCCAGTAGTCATTTTAATGTTATGAGAGCGTGAATGAGCATCTTGGATTGCCATTAATGCATGTGTGCAACTAGAATTTCAGGTTGTTCGGGAGTATGTAGCTTTAAAGACGTCCGAGTATACGTAGGACACTAAAATTTTGAATGGTAAATATCTCTTGAGATTAGTCATCAGTGATGCATAAAGTAACTACATGATTTTCATGTCTTTGAAGATATTTTTTAATGAATCTGTCCAGCAGCTTTGCTGCATTTTCTTGTTTATAATATGACAAACCATGGTGGCCTCTGTAGTCAGGTGGCTGCTAATCAGAGGTTGCTTTTATGAATAGGTGGTTGCTATGCACAGGTACTTGACCTGAGCAGGTTTGACTGTTTGTACATGTATCAAGTTCTTAACAAGAGCACCCGCCCACGGAGGCATAATACGTCATACGACTCACAAATTGTTATAACTTTGACAAGATTAAAATACTGATGTAGACAAAAGGTCAGTAACGTCAACTACTAAAAATTGTCAAATCAAAATGTCGTGACTCGTTCATGAAAACACAAGACTATCAAGTTTCAAAGAGATTGGTTCCAAACGGAGACAGGAGATCCCCGGACACGATTAAAATACTGAAATAGACAAAGAGCATTAACTCCTCCAAAAAATGTTGATCAGGAAAACACAACTACATACCATGCTTATTAAGCCTATCGAATGTCAAAGAGATTGGTTCAAAACTGAGAGAGATCTCCGGACGAACAAAAGTTTACGACGGACAGACAGACGGATCGACGGACGGACAACCACATTCCATAATACTTCCGTCAAAATAAAAGTGGTCTGACATTAAAAGAAGAAAACACTCTCAAAGGAAACATTGCTTTTTAATCAATGCAAAATATCGAAAACAATTCTGACAACACTTCTCTAGAATTTTAAAATTTCAGACATAATTAAATGAGTCAAACTGGCCATCAAACATGATACAGGAATGTAATTGATAGTAACTACAAATAATGTAGTACTAGTACCATAGTTATCCGGCAATAAGTCCATGCCCGATAATAAGCACACGACCAACTTTTGACCCAATTTTAGACACTGGCACCCTGGGCTTATTGCCGGATAACTACGGTACTCTCGCCGAACAATCATGAAATGAATGAGTCGACATTAACTCCAGATATAAAATTTTAATACCGGTTACACTTGTCATACTTTTTGACCAATGGAATAAACTACACAAAAGTAATCACGGGAAAATGACATCCTTTTTCTTTTATATTTCTTATATATTTTGTAAACAACAAGAGGCCCAGATAGTCTGTATCGCTCACATGGAGTCTA